>NC_073380.1:19593680-19893680 GCF_028641065.1 Leucoraja erinaceus
CCAAAAGTATTGAGTGATCAACACTGTCGAATGCAGCACTGAGGTCTAATAGCATTAATATTGAAACTTTGCCAGAGTCTGTGTTAAGACGGATGTCATTTACAACTTTAATAAGGGCGGTCTCTGTGCTATGAAGAGGTCGAAATCCTGACTGGAAGTTGTCGTAGCAGCCAATTGAAGCCAGTAAGTGATTAAGTTGCTGGAGGACAACTTTCTCAATGATTTTACTTATGAAAGATAGGTTTGATGTTGGTCTATAGTTGTTAATAATAGAGGCATCTAGGATCCGCTTTTTTAAAAGAGGTTTAATAACTGTAGTTTTCAAGGCTTTTGGGAAATTGCCTGATTGAGGAGAGCTGTTAACTATTTGCAGTATGTCTATTGCTAGGCAGTCAAAAACATTCTTTAAAAAGTTGGTAGGTAAAGCATCAAGGCAGCAGGTGGATGGCCTTAGTTGTGTCACCGTTTCCACAAGAGTTTTAGAGTCTATGGCATTAAAGCATGTCATCATTGCCACGTTACTTTTGCCTAAACAGGGTGGTGATCCAACATTTTTGTTTGAAGCGGAGATATTGATGGCACGTCTGATGCCTTCAGTTTTATCAGTATAAAATAATGCAAACTCATTGCATTTCTGCGTGGAATGGAGTTCAGGTGGTATTTGTGTTGGGGGGTTGGTCAGTCTGTCAACAGTTGCAAATAGGGTTTTTGCCTTATTAGTGTTGTTGTTAATGATATTGGAGAAAAATGTTTCTCTAGCACTTTTTAAGTCTAAATTGTAGGCACGGAGGCTCTCTTTATAGATGTCATGGTGAATATGAAGTTTTGTTTTCCGCCAGATGCGTTCAGCTTTCCGGCATTCTCTTTTCTGGGCTGTTACTAAAGCAGCTTTTCTCCAGGATGCCTTTTGCTTACCAGAAATCGTTTTAACCGTAACAGGTGCAATGACGTCTATAACGTTCACAATTTTGGAATTAAAGTTATCTACAAGATCATCAGCAGAACATGGGTTTAGAGGTGGTAACAAGGAGATGGCATTTTTAAAGAGTACATTAGAATGTTCATTTATATACCGTTTTTTGACAGTATTTGATTTTGTCTGTATGTCGGGAATAAAAGATATATTAAAGAAAACACAGAAGTGGTCAGACAATGAAGGATCAGTCACGAAAATATCAGAAACATTGAGACCCTTTGTGATAATCAAGTCCAGGGTGTGCCCCTTACAATGAGTAGCCTCTTTCACATGTTGAGACAGTTCAAATGTGTCTAAAATAGTAAAAAAAATATTTTGCACCCTTGTCATTCAAATCATCAGTATGAAAATTAAAATCACTAGTTATAACTAGACAGTCAAAGTCAGTGGAGATGCTAGACAATAATTCTGTAAAGTCATCGAAAAAATTTGCATAATATTTAGATGGCCTGTAAATAATTAATAAGAGAACTCTGGGGGAACATTTCAATACAACACAAAGGTATGCGAATGATGGAAAATCACCAAGTGACATCTGTTTCCCCTGAAATACATTTTAAAATATAGCAGCAACCCCTCCACCTCTTTTTCCAGATCTACATACATCAAAAAAGTTATAGTTGGGAGGAGCTGTCTCGATCAGAATGGTTGCACTGTTATTTTGTTCTAGCCATGTTTCAGTTAAAAACATGCAATCCAGTTTAGAGGTGGTAATAAAATCATTGACTAAAAATGTTTGGTATAAAGAGACCTAACATTAAGCAGACCCATCCTGATGGTATTATTGATAGGCTTTATGGTTGGTTTTGGTTTGTAGGTAATAGGTATTAGGTTTGTTAGGTTAAGAATTACTCTTTATGATCTTCATCATTACCAATATTCTATATCAATACTACAAATGTCCTCGGTTCCTCTTAAACAGCCACAACATGATTTTCCATTAAAGCTATTTTTCTGACCTCACCTAGGTAAAATCAAGGCTGGAAAGTTCATATATTAATTTGCTGGAAATATATCACAAGAATTTCTACTCCACTGCTTTTGTAATTTCAATGGTGACGCAGGAAATGTGTGCCTTTGGGCTTGTGTATGCTAATTATCATTCTCAGGCCATTGTTCAGAAATTCAGACCATTGTTCTTCAACAACCTTCAGCTATTCCAACCCCGGATTTGACATAATTCAAGGTGCATTTTTAAAGTATGTTTACTGTTTGTTTACACCTTTCCTTCAGTCAAAAAATAAACACAGGAGATGGACAAAGAGGTAAGGGAAAAGGTATTCGACAGAGTAACCAAAAAAATTGATAAAGAGGTAAGTTTTAAGGAGTGTCATAAATAGGAGAAAGTGAAGTAGAATGAGTTAGGGAAGACAATCTGTAGCTTGGTATGAGTGCCTTGAATGTGTCTTTCAAGCATGCCATGACACTTTGATTTCCCACAACGTCTCAAGAACCTTTTCAAACTATAAGCTTTTGCTCCTTATCTTGGGTTCACTGGAAAAAAATGTGCAGGTACATCACTGATTTTCCAGCACTCTTGGCACCAGAGGTGGTACTGTGGTGCAGCGGTGGAGTTGATGCCTTACTGAGTCAGAGACCTGGATTCCATCCTGACTATGGGTGCTTTTCTGTACGTTCCCACCATGACCTGCATGGGTTTTCTCCGTAATATCTGTCTTTTTTCCACCCTCCAAAAACATACCGGCTTGTAGGTTAATTGGCTTGGTCTAATTGTAAATTGTCCCTTGTGTGTGTAGGATAGTGTAAGTGTGTGGAGATCGCTGGTCGGCACGGACTCGGTGGACCGAATGGCCTGTTTCCACGCTATATCTCCAAACTGAACTAAACAGAGCCTTGCCGGATTATCCGTTTTGCCAGAACAATAGTCACATATTAACAATTCAACAATACGCCTCTGACCCACTAATTATACTCCCCCTGAGTCTCTAAAGCACCATGGCATACTAGAAACTTAAATAAACCAAATATTAAATGTATATTAAATGTGAATTAAATGACTGATGAAATACATTGGTACAGGTTTATTAGTACAGTATAAATTAAAAAGGTTTATTCATTACTGTATTTGCAAAGAATGTTTCAGTAGTACTGTGACCAAAGTTGCAAATCTTAGTGGTACATGATCTGAAAGAGTGCAGCAACATACAATGCCATCTGTGCCTGCCTAGTGAACTACGCAGGTGGTTGTGGGAATTTCAAATGACCCTCATAATTTTGTTCGGATTGAAGGAGGTGCCAGACCATCACTGGAAAATCGTTGGTGTGCCTGTACCATCAGACTAACAATAGTTAACATTTACTACGTTGTTGATGTAGCTTTTGAACAGAATGTAATACCTTCTAATCATTGGCCAATTTCTATCTACTTTTTACTTGGAACTTGGCACTCCTTTCCTAATTTCACAATTCCCCAACCACTCCATATAAAGATAAACCTAGTTAGCAGTTTCTGCAGCCAGGATGAACAGTTCCATTGTGAAGATTCTAAAAATACCTCGGTCCATAAAGCACAATTTCAAGCCAAAGTAAATATGTCCTTTTTTTTAACAAAGTCAAAAGAAATTTCAGTGTTACTTAGATGTCAAAAAGTAAGCTTTGGAGGAAACCTTCTAAAGGACAGGTCAGGATGAGTAACAATTCAAGGAAGCTGAAGAGAAATGGAACAAATTTAGAGACACCGACAAGTGTTGTGAAAGACATTTCAAATGTAAAAATTGGCACAAAGGCAATAAAGGTAAGCATTGTTAAATTGGAAAAGTTGACATTTGACTACTTTTTCTCATTTTTGCATGTCAAAGAATTAATTTTGAATATTGAGATGGTTTGCTGGATCTTCTGCAAATTATCTAACTGAGGTCTGGGTGGTAAATGCATTGATTTACATGAGGTATTTGCTGATTCCGTAAAAAGGGTCTCGTAATGATAAATTTAAAATAGTTCATGGCTTGAATGGCGAGCAAGGAACTGGGTCAACCTCAGCATTCAAGTTTTGACATGATGATCTTGAATTCACAAGTATTCAGTTTGCTGTTTCTACTGGAGTAGCATTTGTTAGCTTAATTTTTAAATGTTGAGGCCCTTTCCAGAAGCTTTAATGCCGGCAATTTTTGGGTGCCATCGGTAAACTGCTGGGTTAAGTCCAGCATTTATATAGATGTTCATTTATGCGACTTGCCTTTGCATTTGCCTTGCCTTTCTGTTTGTGCATTAGAGATATCTTTATCTCTAATTTGGAGCAGCTGGTATTCACACACTAAAATAAATACCTCTGACACTGCTGAGGGCGGATTACTTTAGGAGTCTGATACCTAGACTAGAGTTTCACTTTATTGTGCCTATCGTTAACTAGAGAACATTAGATATGATTTCTTTTTTTATTTAGTTTTATTGGTTTACCATTTCTTTCAGAACAGGAAACTTCAAAAGAAATAAAGATGTAAAAAATGTTTCCTTTCTTCCATTTAGAAACTAGGTTTAGTGCCAGATAAAAAATAAAGTCAACTTGTTTGTCCTTTTTTCCCTGATGCTAAGACGTAGACTATGTGAAGAATGTTTGGAAGATCAATGCCGCTGTCGATTAGATTCAGCAAATACGATTCTATCTACTGATGAAATGAACTATTGATCTTTTGACTGTGCAACGTGTCCAATACCAATTACAAAATGGAGACATGGTGGAGACATGCTGCAATATTGTTACACATCCTTCATCTGCAATTACTTTCTGCACTATTCTGGCATGCAAGCTTGTTTTTTTATATCCTACAGTAAACAAATAGTACCAAGCTTACAGTACCCAAGTATTAACATAGATAATTCCTACACTCTGTAAAACGCATAAGAGCATTTTCATCAGCAATCCACATTTTCCTTTAGATTAATTGTAAATGAACATAGATGCACATAGGTTTGATGGAGACCATTATTTGTGCTAAAGAAGAGGAGGAGTTGGCAAAGTCATCTCTATTGCCTATCCCTGTTGATGATGGATTACCTTCAAGCCTGTGATAGCCTCATAAAATTGTTGTTGTTTGGTGGGATCAGATGGGATATTATAGGAGACAAAAGTGACTGGAGTCTTGACCCAAAATAATGCGGGTGGAACTCAGTGGGTCAGGCAGCTTCTACAGAGGGAAATGGACAGACAATGTTTCAGGTTGGCACCTTTCTTCACACTGATGAGTAGAGAAGAGCTAGCCGGTAGAAAGAGACCAGAGGAAAGGGTGGAACAAGAGCTGGCAAGTTTAATTCGCTTGATATAAATGTTAAAGAAATTGTCCCTAGTGTAGGGTAGTGTTAATGTGCGGGGATCGTTGGTTGGTGCGGACTCGGTGGGCTGAAGGGCCTGTTTCCGCACAGTATCTCTAAACTAAACTAAGCGACAGGTGGATCAAATTAGGAAGAGGTTGATTATCAGATAGGTCAGGTGGGGGAGAGTACGGATAGATATATTAACTAGGCCTTTGATAAGTGGAGAGGACAAAAGGGTGCAAATGGTGGAATCTAATAAGAAAGGAAGGTGATGAGTGATGTAGGACTGAAGGTAGGGACATTGCAGCAGAGGGACAGTCCCTATGGCCCACAAAGTCTGTGCCAACATGGAACCAAGGAAAACTAACCTCCTCTGCCCGTACGTGATCCATATCCTTCCATTTCCAGTATATCCATCTACCTCTCTAAAAACCTATAAAATGCCACTCCTGCATCTGCTTCCACCAACATCTGGCAATGTATTCCAGGCACCCACCCCTCTGCAAAAAAAAAATAATAACCTTGCCCCACACATCCCCTTATGCTGTATCTTTCCCTCTCTGATCTTAAAGCTGTGCTTCCTAGTCATTGACATTTCCACCTTCTGAAAATGTTGGTACATGCAGGTTTTTAGTATGTGGCCAGATACACCATTTGGACGGGAGCTTTCGAGTGTTCACCCACGTGAAGGATCATCTGACATCAGCCTCAATGACTGAGACTACAGTGTCATCGGGGACTGTGGGGACCTGAGGGTAGATCGATGTTCTCCATTTTGAAGTGAGTTTAGAAGCATTGAACTCATCTGGGAGTGAACGTAAGCATGCAGGTACAGCAGGCAGTGGAGAAAGCTAATGGCATGTTGGCCTTCATAATGAGACAATTTGAGTATGTGAGCAAATAGGTCCTTTTGCAGCTGTACAGGGCCCTGGTGAGACCACATCTGGAGTATTGTGTGCAATTTTGGTCTCCTAATTTGAGGAAATACATTCTTGCTATTGAGGGAGTGCAGCGTAGGTTCACAAGGTCAATTCCCAGGATGGTGGGACTGTCGTATGATGAAAAAATGTAATGACTGGGCTTGTATTCATTGGAATTTAGAAGGATGAGAGGATATCTTATAGAAATAAAATTACTAAGGGATTGGACAAGGTAGATGCAGGGAAGATTGTCCCGATGTTGGGGGAGCCCAGAACCAGGGGCCACTGTTAAAGAATAAGGGGTAGGCCATTTAGAACTGAGATGAGGAAAAACATTTTCACCCAGAGAGTTGTAAATTTGTGTAATTCTCTGCCTCAGAAGGTAGTGGAAACTGACTCACTAGATGCATTCAAGAGAGTTACAGTAGACAGAGCTCTTAGGGATAGCGGAATCAAGGGATATGGGGATGGGGCAGAAACAGGGTACCGATGATCAGCCATGATCACATTGAATGACAGTACTGGCTTGAAGGGCTGAATGGCCTACTCCTGTACCTATTTTCTATGTTTCTATGATTCATAATTGTCACCTGTGCGACTAGTTTATTAAGTATTATTAGAAGTAATGGTGTGCATACCCTGCCACAGTTTTTGAACATCCGTCTGATCCTGCAGTTGAGATGAAAAGTATGACCCCATATGACCAGATTTGAAAGCTCAAGATCTTGTCCTCAGTGAGTGAACTGCAATCATGTGGCGGGCTGAGCCACTTTGGTCTCGAACCGTCGTTCGTTGAGCTCGAGCTATCGCTTGGACCTGGTGTGATCTGGGCTGACCAATCAACGCCGACCTGGGTGTACAGCTGGCAGGGTGCAGCGGACAACGGAGCTAGTCTTCACGTCACAGTCAACACGTTAACACACAATCCTTGCCCTTTTGTACTAATTGTTGAGCTGTATGATTTAAATATTAAACTGAATGTTTATACAATACATGAACCACTTCAATATAATAGTATGTAGCATATTGAAGACAATAGAAGGTACACAAAAATGCTGGAGAAACTCAGCGGGTACAGCAGCATCAATGGAGCGAAGGAGATAGGCAACATTTTGTGCCGAAACCCTTCTTCAGACTGATAGGGGGTGTGGGGAGGCGGGGAGAAGGACTGATAGACGGTGGGGGGGAGGCGGGGAGAAGACAATAGAGCCAGAGTTCAGAAATGGAACAGAACACAAAACAGCTCCATGCAGTTGCTGTGATCAAGAACAAAGTTCAACCCAATGTATAGCTGAATTTCATCTCAAATAAATGAAAGAGATAAAGTAAACCAGGATGTCAGCAGTTAAAATTGCCATCCAGAAACGCCTGACTTTAACTTTCTGCAACCAAAGAATTCGAAGATTTACTGAATAATTTGAGAAAGGATTATGACAAAAAATAAAAAGTTTTGCTCGCAAATGAATCAGATTTCAGGTACTCTGTAGGCAAGGATTATTTTATATGTGCATTTCAACTCGCGCAAATGGGCAGAAGTATGATTTCCAATTGCTAACATGAGCTAAAAATAGATTATTGGACCTTGTAAATGACTCCGTTTAAGCTTTTCCATGCCATCTTTGAAAGTCATAAAACAAGTTTGTGTTGTGGCTGCTGACTATTGAGAAGAAATCATTTAATTTTTGAAGGAAGAATAACCGAATAATTTCGGTATGTACTATAGTCTTCGATTTCTCAAAACCTTTCAGAGAAATGTGGAGTGGTAGCTCAATAAACGGTTGTCACATAAAATCAATATCAAAGTCTTTTGTCAGCAAGATTTTGTTGTGAAATTCTCCAGAGATTTAAGATGCTCTTATTCTTATGAAAATTGGGTCATGGGCACAGTTCATTGAAGTAAGATTAATCTGCTGTACCTATCTTACATTGCTTTTAAATGGCACTTAATCAAATTTGGCAAAACAAGACTAAGCGTCATAGGGTCATACTTCAAAGAAACAGGAACTTTGGTCCAACACGCCCATGCCTCACAAGAGGGTCACCTAAGCTAGTCACATTAACCCGCATTTCACTCATATCCATCCAAAACCTTCCCTATCCATCAACCTGTCCAAATGTCCCTCAAATGTTTTATTATACAAGTGCACAACCTTTTATCCGACGATCCAAATAACGAAAACCTCCGAATAGCGGCCATTTTTTCGGTCCTTGAAGAAAGGTCCTTGAAAACGTTCACCGAGGGCGGCCCGCAGAGGTGACAGCGGAACCTCCGGTCGGTCCTCGAAGAAAGGGGAACTAAATCCCCATCCATAAAAGAGGTGAGGGTATATTGTGCGGGAGGGTTAATAATTGACAATATGCTGCTACCTGCCCGCTGAGTTAAAAAGTTCCCACGATAGACACGATACACAGTGTATCGTGAGTCTTGCGTGGGAATTTTTTAACTCAGCGTGCAGGCAGCAGCAAATTGTCGCTCCCTTCAGTTTCACCCCACCTACACCCCTCTGCTTCCTGGCCATGTGTGTGACCCCTTCCCTCCCCTCTCCAGCTGCCCGCTCATTGCACCGGCGCGGGGGCTTTGCACTGTCTTCACGTCGGCGATTCTAGCAGCGGAGTGCAGTCACCGGAGACGTCAGGACCAACGGAACACCGACCCCCAGGCCCACTGCAAGCACGGAGATCCCAGAGACCCGCAGCCAGCAGCAGCCCAGCCCCGTTCCAACTCCAGAGGAAAACTGCAAACAGGCCGGAGACGTCAGGACCACCAGAAGCCGCTCCCCAATGGGCCGCTACGGCGACAAGTGGCAGTTCGCCCACAGCCCGAGCTGCGCCCCCTCATCGGGACACCGACCCCCAGGCCCACTGCAAGCACGGAGATCCCAGATCAGCAACTCCAGCCCAGCCCCGTTCCAACTTCGGAGGAACACGCAGTGTATGGGCAGAAGCTGATAGTGTGGAAGGTACTACTTGTTCTTGGGGTGGCGCAGCTCGGGCTGTGGGCGAACTGCCACTTGTCGCCGTAGCGGCCCATCGGGGAGCGGATTCTTCTGGAGTTGGAGGGGGAGGGGGGTATTGTGCTGTTTGATCGCCCCCTACTATCCCAGGGACAGGGAGACAGGACGTTCACCGAGGGCGGCCCGCAGAGGTGACAGCGGAACCTCCGGTCGGTCCTCGAAGAAAGGGGAACTAAATCCCCATTCATAAAAGAGGTGAGAGTATATTGCGCGGGAGGGTTAATAATTGACAATATGCTGCTACCTGCCCGCTGAGTTAAAAAGTTCCCACGGTAGACACGATACACAGTGTATCGTGAGTCTTGCGTGGGAACTTTTAAACTCAGCGTGCAGGTAGCAGCAGATTGTCGCTCCCTTCAATTTCACCCCACCTACACCCCTCTGCTTCCCGGCCATGTGTGTGACCCCTTCCCTCCCCTCTCCAGCTCCCCGCTCATTGCACCGGCGTGGGGGCTTTGTACTGTCTTCACGACGGCGATGGCGGCAGGTCAGTGCAGGCACCGGAGACGTCAGGACCAATTGGACGTCGACCACCAGGCCCACCGCAAGCACAGAGATCCCAGAGACCCACAGCCAGCAGCAGCCCAGCCCAGCCCCGCTCCAACTTCTTCTGCCGGGATCAAGGCGCAAATTCGCGACCTTGCGGATATGAGCCGAGCACTCTACCACTGAGCCAGCCATTAAAATCTACGCAAAAAAATTTCCATTCCGAAGACCGACAAATTCTGAATTACGAAAGGTGTCTGGTCCCAAGGCTTTCGGATAAAAGGTTGTGCACCTGTACCTGTTTCAACAACTTCCTCTGGCAGCTCGTTCCATATACATATCACTCTCTGTGTGAGAAAACATTGTCCTTCAGATTCTGATTAAATCTTCTCCCACTTATCTTAAACCTATGCCTTATAGTTCTTGATTCTCTGCAGAAAAAGTCCATTCACCCTATTTAAGGTAAAGGGGGAAAGATTTAAAAATAACCTGAGGGGTAACATTTTCACTCAAAATGTGGTGGATGTATGGAATGAGCGGCTAGGGTAGTTGAGGCAGGTGCTATTGCAATGCTTAAGAAACATTTGTACAGGTACATGGATGTGACAGGTTTAGAGGGACATGGGCCAAATGCAGGCAGATGGGACTAGTGTAGATGGGACATATTAGCTGGTGTGGTCAAGTTGGGGCGAGGGGCCTGTTTCCATTCTGTAAGACTCCATAAAATATGACTCTATGCATCCTAGCATCATTCTTGTAATTCTTCCCTACACGTTTTTCCGGCATAAAATCATCTTTCATGGCACAAAACTCAAAATTCTGGAGTAACTCAATGGGTCAGGCAGAAGCTGTGAAAATATAGCAATATGACCAAAATTGAGTATAGTACTCAAAGTGTAGTCTTACCAATAACTGCAACATAACATCACAACTTCTGTATTTAATGCCCTGACTGATGAAGGTCAGAGTGCCAAAAGCCGTCTTCATCACCCTGTCCACCTGTGCGTTCAAGGGACTATGTACTTCGGTACTTGTACTCCTCAATCCCACTGTTATATAACACTCCCCAGGGCACAAACATTCATTAGGAAAGTCCTACCCTACCCAAGTTCTATAGACGCACCATAAAATACATTTTATCTGGATGCATCATAACTTGGTTTGGGAACAGCTCCATCCAAGACCACAAGAAATTGCAGCAAATTGTGGAAGCAGCACAGACCATCACATAAACCAACCTCCCTTCTATTGACTCCATTTATATCTCATGCTGCCTTGGCAAGGCCAGCAACATAATCAAAGACAAGTAGCACCCTGCCCACTCCCTCTTCTTCCCTCTCCCATCAGGCAAAAGGTATAGAAGTGTGAAAACGCACACCACCAGATTTGGGGACAGTTCAGGCAACTGAATCATCCTACCACAACCAGAGAGCAGTGCTGAACTAATATTTACCTCTTTGATGACCCTCGGACTATCCTTGATTGGACTTTGCTGGCTTTACCTTTCACTAAATATTATTCCCTTATCGTGTATTTATACACTGTAAATGGCTTGATTGTAATCATGCATTGTCTATCTGCTGATTGGTTAGCACGCAACAAAAGCTTCTCACTGTATCTCGGTACACGTGCCAATAAACTAAACTAAACTAAACTAAACTAAACCCTGATTTGACTTCAGCTGCCAGGTGCAACTCCTCCTGCTAACCTGAATTAAACCTCATTAGCCACTCTTTGATCTAGTTACCTAGCTATCAAGATCCGGCTGTAATTCTTGATAATCTTCTTCACTGTCTCAGGCTACCATCTAGTTTAGTGTCATCTGCAAAGTTACCAACTATATCTACATTTTTGATATAGATGATATGTAACAATGGGCCCAACTCTGATCCTTGTGGTACACCACTTGTCATAAACCTCCACTCCAAAAACAAGCTTCCACCATCACCTTCTGCTTTCTACCATCAAGCCAATTACGTATCCAATTGGCTAGCCCTCCCTAGATCCAATACAATCTAACCTTCCAGTGCATCCTCCCATGCGGAACCTTACCAAAGGCCTTGCTGAAGTCCATATAAACCGTTTCTACTGCCATGCGCTCATTGACCTTCTTGGCAACTCCTTCAAAAACCCAATCAAATTCGTGAGACATGATCTCCCATGCGAAGACTTATACCTGTATTCAAGAATTAGCTTCACAAATATCTTGATAAGCAGTCAATCACCCATTTGAAGACCCAGTCCTGAAATCTAATTTGTTCTGAGTTGAGAAGGTTGGATTACCAAGGATCTGCTGCTACAGAAAAAAAGCTGCTTTTTCTGAGCATTTTAACATGTGACAGGGAAGAGCAGAGCGGTCACCCCAACATATTAGCATGGAGCAGGCTGCCGGTAGCACACAATTTAGCCTATCTTCCAATGCCAACCCCCACTTGCTCACAGGTTCTGAAGAATGCTGCTGGAATTACAGCAAATCCATTGTCCTAGTTGATGCGCAACTTCTTTGCAAACCTGCATGTGGTGGTGTCCCTGTGCATCTGTTATGCTTGTCATTTCTGATGATAGCACTTAAGGATTTGGGTAGTGTTGTGGCTCACGCAAGTAACTGCAGTGTGTTTTGTAAATCATACACAATATACCCACTATGGTGGGAATGAACATTTAAGATGGTGGATGGGTCACAAATCAAGCTTCCAACTTTACTTCTCATAAGAACTACATTCCATTCTCCTAGTTCCCCTGGCTCTATTGCACATGTTCCGATGATATCTTTTTTTTCTTAACAATGGGTAGAGCTTTAATTAAAATAACAAAAATCAAAATGATAATTTCATCAAAATTTAACTTTGTTTTCCTGAAGAACTGAAAACCTCAACATGATTCTTTCAAACATAAATATCCTTTCATGGATTTCCTTATAAACAATGTTTTACTTTATTTTATTCTCCAGGATCAATAAATAGAAGTCATGAAAATGATTTCTTAATCTTTTCATCTGAAATAAGCAATTAGGGCGCCACAAGAAACTAGGATTTTACACTTTAGAGGAATAAGGGTGGAAGAGATTGAGTGCAATGGACTTGAACCAGCATCACTTCTGTGCCCTTACTATACAAGCTCAAGATAATCAGATTTCAGGAAAGCGATTACCAGCAACGTTTGCTCCAAGTCTTATTTTGACAGGTCAGTGATGCATTGAAAACTTGTCTGATCTTAGGCAAATACTGGATTCATTTTTGATTCCTGTGTGATATTAACTAAAGTATTTCATAGTTTGAATTTCCTGTCAGCTCTTTATGGTCTTTAAATCTCATTGTTAGTTTTGTTCTGTCTAATGAACAACATTCTTCATAATCTGTAATAACAACACAAGGACTTTTTGAATTACAAACAGAAGCAACACAATTGCCCTTTTTATTTCATGGACCTATCTTGAAAACTAACTTAAACTGATGAGTTACCCAGCTCAGATCTGACCTTTGAATTTAGATTAGGCTAAAAATGACTAGCCTTTCTCTCCCCACTCCCCACCTTTTCAGCAGTAGAAGAATATATGAACATACAAATTACAAGCAGAAGTAGGCCATTCGGCTTCTCGAGTCTGCTATACCATCAAATAAGATCATGGCTGATCTGTTAGCTATGTAACCTAATCAAGATGCTGCCTAATTCTATCTTGAAATTATTCAAGGACTCTGCTCCCACTAACCTTTCACGAAGACGGTTCCAAAGACTCGTGACTTTCTAAAAGAAAAATCAATCTAATGTAAATTGACACCATCTTATTTTTTTTAAACAGGGACACCTGGTGCCAGATTCTTTCACAAGAGGAAATATTCCCTCCACATCAACCAGTTAAATACTCCTCAGGATTTTATGTTTCAATAATCACCATCTTAAATTATGTTTAAGATACTTTTAGATAGGCACATGGAAGTGCAGGGAATAGAAGGATACAGATCATGTGCAGGCAGATGAGATCTGTTTAAGTTGGTATCATATTTGGCACAAACATTATGAGCAGAAAAGCCAGATCCTGTGCTGTACAATTCTCTGTTTGATATTTTTCACTCTTTTTAACTCCTGTCCACCCTTTCTTAATAAAACTACTTGCCCATTCCAGCCTT
Organism: Leucoraja erinaceus; assembly: GCF_028641065.1. NCBI lineage: Eukaryota > Metazoa > Chordata > Chondrichthyes > Rajiformes > Rajidae > Leucoraja > Leucoraja erinaceus. Next base: position 19,607,476 of record NC_073380.1, read on the forward strand.
GGAGGTTTTCCCTGAATTGCTTCAAATAAGGGACTTCGGCCAGGTTCGGTAATTCGAACGCTCAAGACAAAATGAGGCTACAAAAATGGTGGTGATTGCCCAGTTCATTGTGGGCACAGATGTTCCCACCATGAAAAAGATCTACACCATCATGGCCGCACCCTCATATTGCTGCTACCATCGGTATGAAGGTACAGGAGCCTGAAACTGTTACTTCCAGGTTCAATAACAGCTTCTTATTTTGAAGCACCAGGCTCTTAAACCACCTCAGCCCTACCACAATATGAAACTACTATGAACTTTGCACTATTAAGATTGAACTGCGTACTTTGGTCTGTATTATCGCAGTCTGGTTTATCGTGAATAACTGATAATTTATTGTGTATTTATTTGCTGTGTTGTTGCATTTGATGCTCCCTGTAAAGCTGCAACAAGTAAAAAATAATTTCATTGTGGTATCGCATGGAATATGACATTTAAATACTCTTGACTCCCCATTGTAGACAGTACTGCAGAAATGATCTCACCATTGCTCTATACATCTGAAATATGACCTCCCTACTTTTGTATTCATTTTTGCTTGCTACAAACAGTAACATTCTCTTAGCACTTGTAATTACTTGTACTGTACTGGGCAGCACAGTGGCACAGTGGTAAAGTTGCTGCCTTGCAAGGCCAAAGATTCGGGTTCGATCCTGACTACTGGTTCTGCCTGTATGGAGTTTGTACATTCGCCCATGAAGGTTTTTCCCGGGTACTCCAGTTTCTTCCTACATTCCAAAGACATGCAAGTTTGTAGGTTAATTGGCTTATGTAAATCATCCCTAATGTGTAGGATAGAACTCGTGTTAGGGTGATTCATTTGTTGGTGCAGACACGGTAGGCTGAAGGGCATGTTTTCATGTTGTATCTCTAGACTAATCTAATCTCGGAGCTCAGACACCTCATCTTTTAGATAATACGTTTAGTTCTTAATTTTCCTGCCAAAGTGTACAATTTTGTAGTTTTCCACATTGTATGGCATTTGCCAAATCTTTGCCCACTCCTGCAATTTTCTATATCTCTTTGTAGTCGCTATTGTACTCTTCACATGTCTGAGAAACTTGTATGCACTTAGCTGGGACCTGATGTGAATCCCACTGAGCTGTTCCAAAGGCTGTCACCACAATACAATTGATCCCAGAGAGAATTAGTGTACTCTTTTGTGACAGAATAGCTCCACAGGGAGTAAAACATTGTATAGATAATGCTTTAGCTTCATTGGATCTTGGAGGCATATCAAACAAACTAGCAAGACACTGCTTGCTTTGTTGAGCAGATTGGGATGAACTGATGGAATCTTGTGAGCACTGACAGACTACTGTTGATGCACATATCATTCTACCCTAGGGAAATGGTATAGGATCTGTGGCTTGTGCTGCAGTGTACCTAGGATCAATTATATTGCCGTAACAGCCTTCAGAACACCTCGATAGCATTCATGCCAGGTCTTGACTGAGCGTATCCAAGTTTCTTCTTCTGTACTTTAACTTTGTAGCAGAGTTTCAGTAATGTGCAGTTCTATTATCTTCTGCAAGCAGAGAGACTTTGGAAAAACTGAATTCTATATTGGTGTGCAAGAAGGAACTGCACATGTTGCTTTACACTGAAGATAGACACAAAAATGCTGGAGTAACTCAACGGGTCAGCCAGCATCTCTGGAGAAAAGGAATAGGTGGCATTTCAAGTCAAGACCCTTCTTCAAACTGAGAATCAGGGGAGAGGGAAACTAGAGGTCAGAAAAGGTGCAACAAACAAATTAACGGAAGGTATCAAAAGAACAAATCAAAGTCAGCAATGATGATCCAGGAAAGGCAGAGCCCACAATAGTCCATTGTTGGCTGTGGAAAAGCTGATAACCAGTGGATACAAACAGTGAAACCAAGCAGGATGGCAGTGGAACTTGGAGGACGACTAGGGTGAGGATGGGACGGAGAGAGGGGGAATTCAAGGGTTGCTTGAAATTAAAGAAATTAATATTGTAGTTTGGTGCAATGCTGAAATTAAGTTCAGATATATTGTCTTTATTTACCAAGCCTGGCATACTATGATCTTAAGTGCATTGCCAATTTTTTTTTGGCATAGACTCTTCCCACATTTGGAAAGGTAACTGACACACAAAACAAGTCCATTCCCAGCCTCTGGAATACACCATCGGGTATGACAGAATCTAATAAGGCAACATTTCCTCCAAGGATGGAGCTTACTTTTAATGAGTGAGTTGTATTTTTGAGAGGCTATAGTGGAGCAGCACACATACCATTAATATTGAAAGAGGATGACCCTAGTTGGGCTGTAGGCCACCATTTGCTAAAAAGGACAGGACAAGTTGCTTATTGAGATATATTTCATTATTTATTCCTCTGCTTTTACTCAGTGGGAATACATTTACCACTTCGCACCTCAGGAATTTTGACAGTTTTAGAGTCTTTAAAAATGTGTTTTTTTAAAAAGCGCCTTTACTAAAAAAATAGTACAAAATAGGTCACAGCAAGCCATTTTTAGATACTTTTCCTCACATTACCAAAATGATCTTTATTCATGAAGTTTATTTTATCCTCCTGTTTTGTAAGTCATTTCAAGTTACTTACCCTTAACAATTTCATTATGTTCTTTGTGCATGGTTGCTAATAAGATGAAAGCAATTGTTGCCTAAAACAAAACCTGCAATTGACACAAATTGAGGAACTGGTGCAGATATAGGCAATTACCCATCTTTCAGAGCACTTCATTGTGATTGAAATTAGAGGCACTGAGATGTTGTTCTTGAGACAAGTCACTTTTCTCTTCTTGGGGACTGGAATAATGGAGATGTCCTTGAAACAGATGGGGACAGTAAACTGAGAGGTTGCAGATGTTGGCGGAGACTGTGATAGGGACATAACTTCAGAACCTGTTCAGGGACTCGATTCAGGCTCTTTACTCTCGTGAAGGCAGGTCTGACTTCTGCCACTCTGCCACTCAGCTTAGCTGATACAGTACAAAACAATAGGACTTTATTTATCCCAGGAGGGAAATTTATCAGCCAACAGTCATAAAATACAAGATACATGAAACATCAATTTAAAGTGACAAGTGAGAAGGATGGGGGTGGGGGGGTGGGGGGGGGGGGGGGGGGGGGGGGGGGTCAGTCTACCCCATAACAGCAGGGGAAGGATTTGTACAGATAGCCACAGGGAAAAAGGATCTCCTGTAGCATTCTGTAGAATTCTGTACTGCATGTTGGTGGAACCAGTCTGCTGCTGAAGGTACTCCTCAGGTTGACCAGTGTGTCATGGAGGGGGTGTCCAAGATGCTCTGCAGTTTGAGGAGCATCCTCCTCTCCAAGACCACCTCCCATGAATCGAACTCCGCCCCCCAGACAGAGCCAGCCTTCTGATAAGCTTGGTAATCCTGTTAGCGTCCGCGGCCTTTGTCCTGTTGCCCCAGCACATGACAGCGGGAAATGGAGGAACATGCCTAGTTGGAATTTTTTTTGCCTGTTCAAAATGGGCATAAAGAACATTAAGCTCACCTGATAGAGATGCGTCGTTACCAGAGATCGGTCCCGATGGCATTCAGACCCTGTTACAGTTGCCTGGCATTCATTTGATTGAATTGAGTCTCTAGCTTTGGAATCCTCTCTTGGCATCCCTGATAGTGTTGCGCAGTCTGAAGAAGCACTTTGTGTCCTTTCATGGAGTTCGTACTTGACTTTCTTGTACAGTGCCGGATCATACTTCTTGAAAGCCTTGGATCTGTAAGATAGCAGGGAGTAAATCTTCTTGTTCATCCAAGGTTTCTCAAACATTGATCCTAATTTTCTGTTGGAATGTAGTAGTTCATGAATTTCTCAACAAAACCATTGATGACTGAGGTGTATAATTCAGGCTGGATGGAATGGTTTTGGACATGTTTCAGTACACCAATTAAAGGCATTCCTAAAGTAGACCCTTGGCCTTCTCAGACCACTGCAATCCCCATCTGTGCCCCCTGATGGCCACATTTCCTTGTTTTGTTAGTAGTCATGCTCCTTGACCTGAGCTCCTCGACCTGAGCTCCTCGACTCATCCTCCTCGAACTGAGCGCAGCCTTCGATACAGTGAACCATAACATCCTGCTCACCAGACTCAAAGACCTCGGCATTGAAGGCTCTGCACTCAGCTGGCTCCATTCCTACCTTTCCAACAGATCCCACTTCATCTCTCTCTACAACCACACCTCTGCTACAGCCACAGTCACTCAAGGTGTTCCCCAAGGCTCCGTACTCGGCCCCCTCCTCTTCATCTTCTACATCCTCTCCCTTGGTCAGATACTCCGCCTCTTCAACCTGGACTTCCACTGTTACGCCGATGACACCCAGAAGTACCTCGGCACCAAATCCCCCCACAACCCCCCCTCTCCCATATCAACTCCTGTTTGTCAGCTATAAAAACCTGGATGCAACATAACTTCCTCAAACTCAACAACGATAAGACAGAATTCCTCCTCATAGGCTCCAAAGCCACACTCAGCAAAATCAATAACCCCACTCTCACCATCGACGGCACCATTGTCTCCCCATCTCCCCAGGCCCGCAACCTTGGCGTGATCTTTGATTCCACCCCCTCCCTTGAGCCTCACATCCGCCATGTCATTAAAACCTCCTCCTTTCATCTCCGCAACATCGCCAAACCCAAACCCTCTCTCACACCTCCCGCTGCTGAAAGACTCATCCATGCCTTCATCTCTTCCCGACTGGACTATTGCAACTCACTTCTCCTTGGCATCAGCTCCACCTACATCAACCGACCAACTGGTCCAGAATGCAGCCCGACTCATCACCCACACCAAATCCTGGCATCACATCACTCCAGTCCTCAAACAACTTCACTGGCTTCCCATCTCCCACCGGATCACCTACAAAATCCTGATCCTCACCTACAAAACCCTCCACCATCTGGCCCCCCCATATCTCACTGACCTCCTCTCCCCCTACCAACCCTCACGGTCCCTCAGATCCACATCAGCCGGTCTCCTCTCCATCCACAAGTCCAACCTCCGCAGTTTTTAGGGACAGAACCTTCTCCAGGGCAGCTCCCAGGCTCTGGAACTCCCTCCCCCAACTGATCCGCAATTCCGTGTCCCTCACCATCTTCCAGTCCCGCCTCAAGACCCGTCTCTTCACCTCTGCCTATCCTTAGCCCCACGTCCTCCTCCATGTGCATTAATTGCCTCATATTGTGTTTTGAATTGTATTCTGTCTTTACTTTGTGTACTAGTCATGTCTCTACTATTTATTTCATTCTCCTTACATGTTTTTCCTCTACCTGCTACATTTTTGTAAGGTGTCCTTGAGACTCTTGAAAGGCGCCCATAAATAAAATTTATTATTATTATTATGATTAGTCATGGCTGTGCCAGTAGCGGCAGGTCTAATAAAGAGTGGCAGTTTCAGTTCAGTTTAGTCTATTGTCTATTCAGGTACAATGAAAAACTTTTGCTGTTCCTTTGAAACAGCAACGATTAACAGGAGACTTTCAGCGCTGGAACTGTTGACTTTCACGATGCTGGAGTTGATGAATGATGAGGAGAAATGTTCATAAGCAGCTGTAACTGGTTGACATAAAATATCCCCACACTTTGATATCATCTTAATCAAGTTAACCACTCCTCAGATCACTTTCAAAACTACTCCCTCTCACCTTAAGCCTATGTCCTAACATGGGATGATAACGACACTGCCAACCTACCCTGTCTATGCCTCTCATAAATTTGAATTGAATTGAATTGAATTGAATAATTTATTGTCACATATGACAAGTCACAGTGAAATTCTTTGCTTGCATACACAAGGCATGCAAATTATCACCCATAAAGGGAGCTTACAAAGTTACAAAGTTGCCCCGCCAAGTCCCCATTGTTCTCCCCCCCCCCCCCCCCCCTCATAGCAGTCCCCCCATGCTGGGTCCTCCTTTGTATACCCCCCCCCCCCCACCCCCGGCACGCCGGCTCGTCCTTTGTTCCTTTCCGGACGCCTCTGTTGCACCGACCCCAGGCCAAGCCAGAGGCTGTTGGCCGCGTGCTTCATCGAGTCGCGGCCAAGAGGCTCCGGCCCTCAAGGCTCTGACCTCAGTTTCTCAGGGGCACCTCCTGAAGGCGTCTGCCACAGTGGCACCTCTGGAAGGCGTCTTTTATAAACTTCCTTTAGGTCACTCCTCAGCCTCTTTATCAAATCTCTCGCCATAACTAAGTCTTCCAGTACAGGCAATATTGTGGTAAATCACCTCGGGCTGTTTGTGCAAATTGGTTGCGGCTGGAATCATGCTGTATCTTTCCCTGACTCTATCGTTCAGTTCCTTCATTTGATTTAAGAATTCTGGTAAAAGAACCAAAGGCAATAAAAGAGAACAGTGTCTATGCATCAAATTGTTATTATAGCAAATGGACTCAAAGGGTATTGGTAGCAAATTCCATAAGGACTTTCCAAAGGGAACTGAATAGTTGCTTGAAGGGAAAGAGCAGGGAAATGGACAATTAACCAGGTCAATCAAAGACCTAGCAGTGGTATGATGGGCAGAATGTTTTTTTTGAATCTTTGATAAACACAGAGTCAGAAGATTGTGGTTCAAGTACTACACCATAAACTTAAACAAACACATGGACTGACACTGCAGTGATTGGAGGAGTCATCTTCCAGGACGTGCAGTAAACCAAGTCTAGGCCTTCTCTTCAGGTGAATGTAAGATCATCCCACTTTGAAGAACTGCAGGGGAGTTATATTAGATGTTCCAGCAAACATTCGTCTCTCTCACTCAGCATCAGCAAAAATGTCCAGAATACCTGCAAATGTGCATTTTGAACATTGTGGGAGTTGCTGTGTACAATTTAGCTGCTGCATTTCTTGCGTTACACCACATTTCAGAAGTATTGCAATCTAGGTAAAGCACTTGGGATGTCCTAAGGTCATGGTTTTAATTTCAATTTCTTTCCGATTCCGATTTTGTACTGTACACTGTGAATGGTATTGAACCAGCTATTCAGAACAGATCTTTAATTATAGGAATGGCTGCCAGTGGTGCCTGCAATGATACATTTGGGATCTTTGCACAATATCTCTTTGCTGTTTTATTGAATGTTTATATGTCAGTACAATAGCAAACATGGGACTTTCATAAAATCAATGTATTTGCCTGCTAATATAGTTACCAATGTTTACGATAGAAGTGATTAGCAGACTTGCTGCTTGATATTTCTGATCACTGCAGAGTAGTTTTCAATAAAGGAGATCAAAGCAACATATTAATGCTGGGCTAGTGAAGTCTGAGTGTATACTAATATGGAGCTTTAGCTGCTGGGAATATAATTTGGTTGCATGAACATCAAAATTTATTTTTTTAACAAATGGAAGATCAGCTCAGTTATGTTGATGTGAAAAGGAACACAATGCTGGTGGACATATTTAAAACATCAGTACAAAGATGTTTAGAGCTCTGATCAGGCTTGTGCCCCATCCAGTACCCAGACACATAGATACCCTGCAGAATTGATCCAAAGGAGTTGCTCACTGAGTCCTAGGGAGATTTGACGATGGAAAATGACCAGGGAAGTTTCAGTATTAATCCTTGAAAGACAATGACAGAAAGTAATCTTTGAAAGACATGAAAATTCAGGCAACAGTCCACCAATATCAAAAGGTAAACATACAAATAAAAATTGGTGAATTCTTCACATCGAGGGTGGTTGACATATGGAAGATGTTTCTTGATATGATTTTTTTTTAAACTCAGGAACATTAATCAGTTTATTGCATCTGGCAACTATCTGGCAATAATTTTCTTAAATTGCTTGAGCTGTAATTCGTTACATGGTATTTGCCATTTCTGTTGTCTTCTGATATAAAGGGCTTGAGGGTAAGATTGGCATTAGGTGGTTTGTGCATGATCTAAATTCAGTTCCCATTTCTCCCACCATCTCCCAACCCACAGTCATCCTGCTCCTTTCCCCTTCCTTGCACACTCCAGTACATCTCCAAGTCCCACATTTCCCTTATATCTCCCCGTTTTGCTTCTCTCCTTCATCCCTTTCCACCAATATCTGTCCCTCCAACGTTACAATTCACTCCTTTCCTCTCTGTACCTGACATCCCTTTGTCCCCTTTTCACTTTTAACCTTTGTCACTTACTGCATCCATCTGACAATCCAACCTCCTTCACCTGCATCCACATATCACCAGGATAGACACAAAAAGCTGGAGTATCTCAGCGGGACAGGCAGCATCTCTGGAGAGAAGGAATGGGTGAACCATAGCAACTTAGAACATAGAAAATAGGTGCAGGAGTAGGCCATTTGGCCCTTCAAGGCTGCACTGCCATTCAATCTGATCTTGGCTGATCAGGCAACTCAGTATCCTGTACCTGCTTTCTCTCCATACCCTCTGATCCCTTTAGCCACAAGAGCCACACTAAATTCCTTTTGAATATAGCCAATGAACTGGCCTCAACTACCTTCTGTGGCAGAGAATTCCACAGATTCACCACTCTCGGTGTAAAAATGATTTTCTCATCTCGGTCCGAAAAGATTCCCCCTTTATCCCTAAACTGTGACACCTTGTTCTGGACTTCCCCAACTTTAGGAACAATCTTCCTGCATCTAGCCTGTCCAACCCCTTAAGAATTTTGCAAGTTTCTATAAGATCCCCCCTCAATCTTCTAAATTCTAGTGAGTACAAGCCAAGTCTATCCAGTCTTTCTTCATATGAAAGTCCTGACATCCCAGGAATCAGTCTGGTGAACCTTCTCTGTACTCCCTCTATGGCAAGAATGTCCTTCCTCAGATTAGGAGACCAAAACTGTACGCAGTACTCCAGGTGTGATCTCACCAAGACCCTGTACAACTGCAATAGAACCTCCCTGCTCCTATACTCAAATCCTTTTGCTATGAATGCTAACATACCATTCGCTTTCTTCACTGCCTGCTGCACCTGCATGCTTACTTTCAATGACTGATGTACCATGAAACCCAGGTCTCATTGCATCTCCCCTTTTCCTAATCGGCCACCATTCAAATAAAAGTCTACTTTCCTGTTTTTGCCACCAAAGTGGATAACCTCACATTTATCCACATTATACTGCATCTGCCATGCATTTTCCCACTCACCCAGCCTATCCAAGGCACTTGGATTTAAAATTTCAGTTTTCAGGATTTCAAATTTAAAACCTAAACTAAATTATATTAAAATAAACTAAACTAATCTGGAATTTATATGGCACCTCCCCGCGAGAGCAAATTAAGAGAAAGGAATAGGGCAGAGTGTAACCTAAACGTTGTATTTGTTATTGCTCATTACATTTGGGCAATTTTATCCCAAACAACCCTGGTTCCACCAGTATTACCCCATCTATCTACTCTGATTGTTCACCCCTGTGTCTGTCACTTGCATCATTAGCTTTATATTCCCACAAACAGCACTGGGTCTCTCAGGACTGGGACCCATTCTTCCCAGATAATATGATTGTTCCTTTTTTTCATTTGGCAAGGCAAGGCAAGCAAAGTCAGCACTGCTTTAAATTATCATACTGCATTAAACATGCATTGAGTTCCTGTTGGCCTACTTATAGGCCATGTTCCATAGACCCAGAGAAAATCACAATGAAAGTAACAGCAGCAAAGAGACTTATATTGTAACATTAAAGTCAACCATTGCTCCCGCATGAACAAAAGGAGATAAGTAAAATAAAAACTAAAGGATCCACCAAAACAAGCAAATCTACAAAATCGTGTCTCAGGAGCTGAATGAATGTAACAGTAACGGAGAAGTTGGACTCCAGCCAAATGATATATGCTGACACAGGAGTTATGTAAACACACAAAAAAGCCTCTGAATAAAATGACCAGAACTTCAGAGCTAAGGTAAACCAGAAGCAATAGAATGATTAACAGCTCCTCCTTTACTCACGGCAATAACCTTGGATTTGTTGAAAGTGCTTCTCCACTGTTGAAAAAAATGACTAAATCAACAGATCAATAAGAAATGAACAGCTGTCAGGAAGGTGGTGGAAACAGACCCGCCAACAATATTTAAGAGGTATTCGGACCGGTTCATGAACAGGCAGGTAATGGAAGCATATATGCAGGCAAATGCGATTAGTCTAAATTGTCATTTACACATGAAGCACACAGTCAAAAATATACATATTGTAACGATAAATTCAACAATGACTGCAAAACAATTGCATGTTGTAAGGTTTTAGTGCAAAATCCGAGCAATGCAAAATAACAGAATAATTGAAGGTAGAGTTAAGAGTAAGGTTACGTGGTCACACTTCTGGAAATGGAGTATGAAGAAAGATGAAGGTTCCGGAGTTAGGTAGCAGAAGAAAGCTGTTCTTAATACTGGACGTACAAGTTATCAAACTCCTGTATTTGCTCCCAGAAGGTAGAAGAGATAAAAGGGAATGGCCAGCGTGACAGGCCTAATTGATGATACTTCCAGCCATCCTGTTGCAACAATATGTGAAGATGGAGTGGATGGAAGGACATGAGAAGCTGTGATCGTCTGGGTTGTGTTCACCACTCTCTGCAGGTTCAGGCGGTCAAGAACAGAGCAGTTGCTATACTGGGCTGAGAGGCATCCCATCAGAATATTTTCCATAGCACCAAAGTTTGAACGATTCCTTGTGAACATGCCGAACGTTCTCAGAAAGTATAAATGCTGATTTGCTTTCTTGGTCACTGCAGCAATATGAACAGTTCAGGTTAGGTTGTTGGTGACGTGGATGCCTGGAAATTTAAATTTGTCAACCATTTCTACAGCAGCTCCATTGATATGGGTAGGTTTGTCTTCACTTCCTGCATCCTTAGGTCAATCGCTAACTCTTTGATCTTGCTGATGTTAGGGATTAGATTGTTGTTCTGACACCATAACATAATGTTCCTGGACGTCCGATCATTGCTGTTGATCCAACCAACAATAGTGATATCATCAGGATTGGTGATGTACTTGGCCACATTGTCATGGATGTACAGGGAGTAGAGGAAGGGCTTGAGCACACAACACTACTGGTGTTGACGGTCAGGGTGGAGGAAATGTTATAATAATTTTAGCCGATTGCCGGTAAGGACATCCAGAAGCCAATTGCAGATGGATGCCCCAAGTCTGAAGTCCAGAGGTTTAGGGATGAACTTATTTTGTATTATGGTGTTGTATGCTGAACTTTAATCAATAAATAGCATCATGACATGGGTGGTCTTATTTTCAAGGTGATCCAAGTCTGAGTGTGGTACAAGAGAAATTACATCCTCCATAGATTTAGTTTTCCTGTATAGGGATTACAAGGCATCTAATGCTGCAAATGAGGACAATTACTGATCTTTCAAATCACTTAATTATGGTTGATGTTAGGTCTGCAGGCGTTAGTCATTGAGAAAGATTTTATGTTTCTTGGGGATTAAAATGATGGAGGCTTCTTCGAAGTAGGTGAGACAGAAGACTGTTGAAGTAAGAGGTTGCAGATGTTGGTGAAGACTGTGCCCAAGTGAATAGTACACGATTTCATAACCTGTCCAGTGACTCCATCCAGGACGGTCACTTTCTGAGAGTTTACCCTCCTGAAAGCTTATCTGACTCTTGCCACCAAGATGTATGGGTCAGAGCCAGTGGGGTGTAGATGAAAGCATTTGGTGCAGTTTTTTTAAACGTTTCATAATGGGTTTAAAAAGATCTTGAGTTCATATTGTAGAGATTTGTCATTGCGAGAAATTGCCCCCAACTTTGGCTTGTAGCCTGTGATAGTATTATGCTAATATCAAGAGATGTGTAGACCCAGGTGCAGAGAAGACACAGGAAGCAGGAGTAAGTTAAAGAATAACGGACAATCTGTGCCACCCTCAATGATCAGCAGAGGAATCGGTAGGCATTGTGACAGATACACAGGCCCTGCCACAGTTGTTCACCAATCACTTGATTAAATTTAGTCTCTGTTTTGTTCTGGAATACTTTTTTTGGTGTCACTGACAGTCCTGCGGAGCAAGGTCATGTTGGGAGATTCACAAATTTTCTCCAGAGAAGGCAGTCTGTTGAATTTGGATGTAAGGACGACTCTAGTTGAATGATCCACAATACATATCACCACTCCGAGAGACCGGTGGTGGGTGTATGGAACGAGCTGCCAGAAGAGGTACTTGGGGCAGGTACTATTGCAATGTTTAAGAAACATTTAGACAGACATTTGGATAGGATGGGTTTAGAGGGATATGTGCCAAAGGCTGGAAGGGACTAGTGTTGATGGGGCATGTTGGTTGCTATGAGCAACTTGGGCTGAAGGGCCTGTTTCCACACTCTATGACTCTATGACCAGGAAATGTACTCAGTTTGTTTGTATAATTTGTTATTTGAGAAGTTGAATCCAAACCTCTCACCTTTTCAGGATAACGTTGCATGTACTTTTGCAGAATTTCCCATATTTTATTAACAGGAATAAACTGATGAAGAAAGAAGAAGTGGCATCCTAATACTTGCCATTGATTAAAATCGCCACTTTGTAGGCGTATGGTTTTAAAATTCATCAGGGGAATGTTTTTGGTTGCCAGCACTAAACACATAGAAGAATAATGGTCATTGTAGTCCTCTCCACTGTTGCTAGGAAAAGTGATGATTTATACAGGAAGGCAATAAATTTCAAACCCTTCCCTGAAGAACCATGCAAACAGAGAATGTAAGTAATTGAGTTCGGCAGGCAGGCAGGGTTCTCACGAGTACAACAAACAATTGTTATAATGATTGTGGAACTCAAAGCCCCATATGACAACCTCCTTAATTTTATGAATGTTCTCAGTCTACTTATATTCAGCTTGTGTATAACTTTGTTTTATTGAATGTGTGCACGGGATATTGATATTTGTTTTGCGCAACAGTCTACCATGGCAGACACTTATTAGAATGGTTAATTATACGATGAATATTATCTCCTGTAGCCAGGCTTCACAATAACAGCAAGGATTTACAGTGTGAAGCAAGACAACAACATCAAGAGGCTTTCTACACAAGAAATGTCACAGAGCAGACAATAAAATGACAAATAAATTGATTCTGATTCTGATTCTGATAAGCTAAGGCTTGTTTTAAATGTCCTGAGAAATCTGATGCAGCACCTCAATGCAATCCTGGGAGAGTCACCAGAATCACTGTGGCTGGCTCTACATTTCTTAACAATGCAGTGGGGGAAAGTCTAGCACCTTTCCAAAGCTGAAGAGGATAATGATGAACACAGGATAATGAATATGTTGATTTGGAAGGTTGAACAGTTGTGCGGGAACATGGAATGGCAATAGCCAACCATCAGAAAAACATAAAAACATAGAAGATAGGTGCAGTATTAGGCCATTCGGCCCTTCGAGCCAGACCTGCCATTCATTATGATCATGGCTGATCATCCAAAATCAGTACCCTGTTCCTGCTTTCTCCCCATATCCCTTGATTCCATTAGCCCAGAGAGCCACAGTTAAAATGATCTATTCTGCCTGTACAGGATCCATATCCCCCTATTTCATGCACTTGCATATGGCTATCTAAAAGCCTCTTAAACGGCACTACCATATCTGCCTTCACCAACATCCCTGGCAGTGCTTTCCAGGCCCCTACCATTCTTTATGTACAAAAACGTGCCCTGCACATCTCCATTAAACTGTCTCCCTCTCACCTTACAGCTATGCCCTCTAGTTTTGGACATTTCCACCATGGGAAAAAGGTTTGGAGTGTCTACCCTTTCTCTACCTCTCGTAATTTTATACACTTTTATCAAGTCTCCCCTCAACCTCCAACGTTCCAGAGAAAACAATCCAAATCTATCCAACCTCTCACTGTGGTTGAAACGCTCTAAACCAAGCAGCATTCTGGTGGACCTCCTCTGCACCCTTAAATCTCCTTGGTCGATCAAGTGTTTAATTTTTCATTTTTATATCAAATTTCTAAAACACCTTGGTTTGTGCATGTGAGCAGGGCCAGCCCTAGGCCGATTGGACCGATTTTTCCAAATTGGGCCCAGCGCCCAAGGGGGGCCCCGCGTTAATTTTCCGTATTTCATATGGAAATACAAATTCGCTATGTTAAATAAAGATTTAAAAAAAACATTTTCCATACGGATTTTTTTACAAAACGACTATGGATAACAAACAATGTGTTAACTGCTACTGTAATGCTGGTTAACAGCCAGTAGTTAGCAAGTAGTTAAACAATACATCGATCCACATTCCTCAGTAAATGCGTTAAATTGTGTCACTCGCTGCCGCCGGAGCAGACCCGGGGGGGGGAGGGGGCAGTACCGGGCTCTGGGGGGAGGGTGTGGGAGTCTACAGGGCAGCAAGCCCCAGCACCGCAGCAAACTCAGCCATGAGTATTCAACGCTAAACGCCGGGAGCGGGCAGGCGGGCCATGTGTGAGTGGAGTGGGGTGGGGTGGGGTGGTGGAGGGGGGGGGTTGTGTTAACTGGTTCAGTGCTGAACAACAGCAGACCTGGTTGAAGGTTTGAGTCTGTGTTAACATTGGTGTTGGGGCAGTGGCTGACTGGCCAGGGTGTCAGCTTGCCCGGTGGCAAGTGGGCCCCTGATGAAGTGATAGCAAGTGATGGCAAGGGGGAGAGAGAGAGGGAGGGAGAGAGAAGAGAGAGGGAGAGGGAGAGGGAGAGGGAGGGGGAGGGGGGTGGAGAGAGAGAGAGGGAGAGTACATAGAACAGAGGAAGAGACCGTGTTCCATGCGTATACGGAGTGCGTGAGGCTTCTGCCCCTGTACCAATATCTGAAGAGGTTGTTCCTCAAGTTCTGGTTGTTTTAGTCCCACGATTCTCGTGTTTGGACAGAAAAGGCAGGGAGTGGGGAGGGCCGATCGGTGGGGGGTGGGACCTCCCTGTCAGTTTGCTCCTGGGCCTGGCCAAGATGGTCATTCGTGGGTCCAGGCAGCGGGCGGTCGATGGTCAGGCTAGAGCCGGCTGCCTGCCCCGCTTCCGGACGTACGTCCGTGCACACGTGTCCCTGGAGAGGAAACTTGCGGTGTCCACGGGGACTCTGGAGGCCTTCTGTGGGCGCTGGTCACCGCGTGGGGTTGTGAGGATTGTAAATAATGAATTTGATACATTGTAACTTCTGACTGTGTTTCGATGTGATGTATCATACGATTGTGTTAAATAAAGTTTTTGAAAGAGAAAAAAAAAGAGAGAGAGAGGGGGGGAGAGAGAGGTTTGGGGGTGGGGGAAAAGTATCTAAAGCTTGGGACTTGCCTAATGAGTACTGAGATGGATTATCATTCAACACGAAATTTCTTAGACAATAATACCTTTTATGCAATCATCACAATAGTTTGTTGGATATGGATCAACGGACTCCATATGGTACATGCTCGTAAATTAGTAAAACAAATGTTCTTCTTTAAGTACTGTTGTTCTGGGATGGGGGTGACTGATAACAAATAACCTACATTCTATATTTTGTCATAATGTGGCTGAAGCAATGGCATATTTTGTGATTTTTATTGAGATAAAAAGATACAACTGAGTTTGGGCAAGATATTATTGTACAACATTCTGTACGTCTGATAGATATTGTGAAATGGAACTCAGAAATGATGGGAGGATTACATAAAACTACAATTCAAAGGTAATGAATATACAGAGTATTCTTATTTCCATCATGAACATACAATAGTGATATAGGACACCAGGTCCTACTACGGTAAACCCACGAGCTACTACGGTTTGACTATGTGTTAAAAAGTATCGATTTTTTAGATCCTGAGTATATTTTACATGTGGACATTTTTCAACATGTTGAAAAATCTTTACGAGTTACCACGTTTCCCGAGTACCTGCCGTTAGCGCAATGAAATGGCATGTTGTCTTTATAACAAGAGGAATCGAATATAGGAGCAAAGAGGTCCTTCTGCAGTTGTACATAGTTCTAGTGAGACCACACCTGGAGAATTGTGTGCAGTTTTGGTCCCCTAATTTGAGGAAGGACATTCTTGCTATTGAGGGAGTGCAACGTAGGTTTACAAGGTTAATTCCCAGGATTGCGGGACTGTCATATGCTGAGAGAATGGAGCAGCTGGGTTTGTACACTCTGGAGTTTAGAAGGATGAGAGGGTTCTCCTTGAAACATATAAGATTTGTTAAGGGCTTGGACACGCTAGAGGCAGGAAACATGTTCCCGATGTTGGGGGAGTCCAGAACCAGGGGCCACAGTTTAAGAATAAGGGGAAAGCTATTTAGAACGGAGACGAGGAAACACATTTTCTCACAGAGAGTGGTGAGTCTGTGGAATTCTCTGCCTCAGAGGGCGGTGGAGGCAGGTTCTCAGGATGCTCTCAAGAGAGAGCTAGATAGGGCTCTTAAAAATAGCTGTCAGGGGATATGGGGAAAAGGCAGGAACGGAGTTGTGATTGTGGATGATCAGCCATGATCACATTGAATGGCGGTGCTGGCTCGAAGGGCCAAATGGCCTACTCCCGAACCTATTGTTTATTGTCTATTGAAACGTCCCGAGCTCCGACATACCCGCTACGTTCATTCTACGTGTTTACCACAAGTTTTTGGGTTTTTTTAAACTCGGGAGAGCTCTTGGGTAAACTCGCACAGTGGGACAGGGCTTCAGTCCCGCTGAGTTTCTCCAGCATTTTTGTCTACCTTCGATTTTCCAGCATCTACAGTTCATTGTTAGACGTTTTGCGGTGATGGCTGCATCCAACCCTCTCCTTCTCAACGCTCCTTTCCTCCCCGCAACTTTACCCCTGACTAGACTCCCCACACGCTGTGAAAGGAACTCTCCCCTGAATTGTCATGTTACTCACAAGACGCGACTCAATTATAATTATTTATTTACATTTCTACAAAAACTTTTCCCAATTAGGCCCGCACCTCCTAAGGCCGGCCCTGCATGTGAGGGATATTATTTAAGACTACTCCTATGTTTGGAGCTAAGCAGTGGTCTCCTGTCAATTCTCTCATCTATGTGAGCAGAACACCAGAGCAAACATTGCTATTTTGTCTCAGAAAAGTGAGTTATTAATTCAGCTAAAATTCCAAGTGGGGGGGGGGGGGGAGTGAGAGGGGGAGGTGGAGGGTGGAGGGGGGGACGGGGACACACACACCTGCTGAGCTCCTCCAGTAGTTTGTTCTTTGCTCTACATTCCAACTTTAGGAGATAGTTAATGAGGAAACATACATTTTTGCATCAACATTGAACACATCCAGTTTTGGCCTTCTTACAGTAAGCTGTTTCATATGAATGTAATATTATCCAATTTGTGACATCTATGTGTATAGAGATTAGTTAGGACACACATAATGGTGAAAATGGTGCCTCCATGAACCACTACTTTCCTGTGAGATGACTGCAAAATGTATATGTGCAGATGATTTACTGTAATTGGCAGCTTGCTAAAGGGCCTGTCCCACTATACGAGTTTAACCAAGAGCTCTCCCGAGTTAAAAAAAAAAATCAAACTCGTGGTAAAAACTTAGAATGTACGTAGCAGGTACGTCGGAGCTCGGGACGTCTCCTAGCAGCTCGTAACGGCAGGTACTCGGGAAACGCAGTAAGCTCGTGAAGTTTTTTCTATGTTGAAAAATGTCCACGAGAGCACCGAGTACCTATGAGTGGCTATTACCGTAATTCTCCGAATTCGAAACAGGGGAAACTCAAGAGAACTCTTGAATTACCTCGTACAGTGGGACAGGCCCTTAATGCATTTAGGATCCCCCCCATCACATCACATCATACTGCATTTCGTTGTCTCTGTACTGTACACTGACAATGACAATTAAAGTTGAATCTGAATCTGAATCTGAATAAGGTGAATGCACAGTCTTTTACCCAGGCTCGGAGGAGTAAGGTGAGAGGGGAAAGCTTTAATAGGAACCTGAGGGATAACCATTTCACTCACAGGATGATGGGTATATGGAATGAGCTGTCAGAGGATGTAGTTGAGGCAGGTACAATTGTTAATATTGACTAAATTAGAGATTATAAAATGGAGGATCTTTGCATCTGTAGGGCCTGCTTGGCCTCTGTCTGTGAAAAGCTACAGGCTGTAAGTTGGTGCCAGCTAGTCTGAACCCTAGATTGATAATGCAGGATGGGGAAAGATCCAGATGTCCTCTCTATTGTTAAAATGTATGAGGACTTTGCAGAAGAGCTCAAAGGTGTTGCAGTTGCATGATCAGGATTGGCCCGCTGCAAAGGGATTGTAAATACTGTTAATATTGTTGCAAGGTATCTGTGTTACTGTTTGATGATTGGCTGAAGTGTGAAGCCTTGTTTGAATTGTTTATACTCCCTGGGAGAATATTGCATTACTTGATTAATTGACTTCCTTCCAGAAGCTTCTGTAGAAACATTGTAATGGGGTGCTTTGTAATTGGGTTAGGGAACTGTCAATAACACTTTAATGTAATCAATATCTGTGATTGGTTTGAAGGGGCAACCACCCCCATGTAATTCTGCCCCGCAAGGTCCGATGACCTATAAAAGGTAACCCCCACAAGGATCGTTGTCGATCTTCTGGAGGAGCGCTTGGGACTGTGTAACCTTTTGGAGGTATCTGCTTGCACGAGGCTGAAGGGCTTGGAAAAGAAGAGACAAGGATCGATCCCGCGGTGGTTAGGCATTGTATAGGGAGTTCGTTATTGTTTCATAAAATAAAGTTTAGTGGTCCAGTGCTTGACTCAGTGTTTTACTGAACTAGACTAAAGGGGGGTCAGCTCTAGGAGCATAATTACATAATGACACCATTTAAAAGACACTTGGACGGGTGCATGAATGGGAAAGGTTTAGAGGGAAACGGGTCAAATGCGGGCAAATGGGACTAGCTGACATGGGGGATTTTGATCGACATGGATGAGTTGGGCTGAAGGGCCTGATTCCATGCTGTTTGACTGACTCTGTCACCCAATGACTCATAGAATTTATTTAGTGGCAAAAATCATTTGAATAATAGATGTTATTGCTGATTATGAACAAGACGTATTAATGACTGCATGATCTGACCAATGGAAAGCCCCAGTTTAGTAGATGACCAACATTTGATAAGAAGATCATTAAGTTCATTTATCAGAATAATTCAGTAGCATTGTTCATTTATTAATCGTCATCTACTAAATATTGCAGAAAATTGAGTTCCCTTGGCCCTGTTCTGTTCGTGAGGGATCTTGTTCTAGCTCCAACTCATTTTTGGTGCGAGTCAGTCTTTTAAAAAATGTTTTTAGCACTGTTAGGGTATGACAAAGCAGGGAAATGTTTTTTAGTTTCCTCATTAGCTTTCTCCAGTTATGTGCAGCTTCTTCAGTTTTATTAATGAAGTCAGAGAAAGACAAAATGTGACTGCTCTTCCTATATGGATATTTTTTTGATACTGGCATATCTTACATGCATATTATACACACCTTACCCATAGGACTACTGCATCAAAAGCCATTTTTTTCTGAAAGTTAATAGAAACATATTTCTACATTAAAATTGAACACATCCAGATTTGACCTACTTAGCTGTTTCTTGTGAATGCAACAAATTGAGAATTGTCTCTCAACTACTACCAACACTGGATTATGCTGATATTGTCTATCAGAATACATTTGATACACATCTTCAACCCCTTAATGTAGTTTATAATAGTCTTTGCAGATTTATTTTAAGGTGTCCATATATAACTCACCACTGTTCTATGTACGAAACTCTAAACTGGTTATCCCCCCACGCTCGAAGATGCTACCACTGGTTCCAGTTCATCTTTAAATGCATCCATCTCAATTACCCTTCTTATTTAAAACAACACCTATTACCATACACACCCTCATATTCACTAGGACATATTCAGCAACCCTTCTTTTTCATTCCAAGAACTAACAAAGAAATTGGGAGACGTGCATTTAAATGCAAAGCTCCTTCTGACTGGAACACTCTGCCTAGTACCATAAGAACTATTAGCTCATTTTGTCTATTTAAAAATACACTTTTACCCTTCCTTATAAAACCATGTACCTGTTTCTAGTATTAGGGTCTTCGAGCTCCTTTATCTAGCTTGCTCTGTGTGTGATCATTTGGCATAACTATTGTCTATGCATGGCCATTACACTTATGTATTATTGTATTGCATAGTGTAACAAGGTCTTATATTGTATTATGTCACAATATCATGAAATAATATATCATTGTATTATCATTGTATGTATTAACGTACGATGTATGATAGGTGGTATATGGTATTATGCATTAACATTATGCTGTAACACATATTATTGGATATGTAAAGCCAATTAACAATTGTTATAAACTATAACAAGTGGGGATGGAGGGGTTTTGGGATTGGTGTGTGGGTAGGTGGGTCAATGAGAGCCTCTATGTATGTTATGTCTTGTGCTGTATGTCTATGTTGGACCCCCTCGAAAACGAGATGACTGTCCATCTCAAGGGTTTATCCATGAATAACATTGTTTCAAACTTGTTTCAAATCCAATTTGTTCCATCAATGTGCATTGAGATTGAGTAAAATATACATGATGGGGCGATTTTCCAACTTTACACTCACTGTTGGGTGCTTTGTCCTGCCACCCTCCCTCGTTCCCTACCTCCCACTTTGCAGAGTTGACCACAAAACTTTGGGTACGGACTGTTTACAGTTGTTTGCATTCATTTAGCAAATCATCCTAAAACGCTTTACAGAAATATAGTCAGGCATATATTGACCTAACTAATGAAGGGGAGATTTAAGGTGGAGAACTAGCTTGGTCACTCATATAAAATTTGAGGTGAATGTTTGAAGAAATTGTCCACTTATGATGGCACATAGAGTTGCTATCTTGCAGTAACAGAGACCCGGGTTCTAAAATTATGCTGTCTGTGTGGAGTTTCCAGATTCTCCCTGTGGCTGCGTGGGTTCCTTCTGAGTGCTCCAGATTCCACCCACATCCCAAAGTTGTGAGGGTTGGTTGGTTAATTGGCTTCTGTAAATTGCATCTAGAATGTAAAGTGGATGAGAAAGTGGGATAACATAGGATTAGTGTAAATGGGTGCACAATAGTCAGCGTGGACTCGGTGGGCAGTACGGCTTGTTTCTATGCTGTTTCTCCAAACTGAACTGAAAGATGTGAAAGATGTTTGAATTGAAGGGATGTAAGTTTCTCAAGAATTTATAGCTTGAGGAAGTTACAGAGAGAGATTTTGAAGGACTGGAACCCAAGCTCACAAAGGCAAACTAAATCCAGATCCCAGATTGCTGACTGCCTTCCAAAAGGCCTCCATCCAGCAAGATCACCACCACCAGAGGAATTCAGGGTCATTAACCAAGCACTGGTCTCATTACAGTGCTGGGCAGTATTTTATTTCATAGAAACATAGAAACATAGAAAATAGGTGCAGGAGGAGGCCATTCGACCCTTCAAGCCAGCACCGCCATTCATTGTGATCATGGCTGTTCGTCCCCAATCAACAACCCGTGCCTGCCTTCTCCCCATATCCCTTGATTCCACTAGCCCCTAGAGCTCTATCTAACACCCCTCTTAATCCATCCAGTGATTTGGCCTCCACTGCCCTCGGTGACAGGGAATTCCACAAATTCCAACACCCAACACTGACTCCTCTCTTTTTGTGTAACCTTCGATTCTCCAGCATCTGCAGTTCCTTCTTAAACACTGTGTATACTCCACTGCGTTATCTCTTCAAGATATGCCTACCTTGAAGAAGTTCTCCTCTTCTCTCCGGAAAGCAGTCTGAAGAAGGGTTTCGGCCCGAAACGTTGCCTATTTCCTTCGCTCCGCAGATGCTGCTGCACCCGCTGAGTTTCTCCAGCTTTTTTGTGTAACCTTCGATTCTCCAGCATCTGCAGTTCCTTCTTAAACACTGACTCCTCTCTGACTGGTAGATTACCTGCAACTCCCACCTTCAATGCAAGATTTTCCATTGCATTTCCAGCAAAATCTAGGTTGGCATCGCAAAAGCAGCTCTGAGCTGCATATTTAATACTTCTCATACTTTAGCTTGAACTATTGCAGTCTGGTAACCCTTAATCACTGATAATTTATTGTTTAGATTATTGCATATTTATTTGTTGCAGTTGAATTATTGTGCCTGTAAAATCTGCAGCAAATAAGAATATCATAGATCCATTCCTTGTGCATATGACCATTAAACACTCTTGACTCTTAATATTTTCATTTTGACATTCTTTTGTTTACCTCTATGTTTTTGCCTCTAGTTTTAAAACATACCATTTTGTTTGCATTCTCAATTATTGTTACCTAGAGTCATAGAGTGATACAGTGTGGAAACAGGCCCTTTGACCCAACTTGCCCACACCGTCCAACATGTCCCAACTACACTGGTCCCACCTGCCTGTGTTTGGCCCATATCCCTCGAAACCTGTCCTATCCATGTACCTGTCTAACTGTTTCTTAAATGCTGGGATAGTCCCTGTCCTGACTAACTGCTCTGGCAGCTTGTTGCATACACCTACCAACCTAAGTGCGAAAAGGTTACTCCTCAGATTACTATTAAATCTTTTCCCCTTCACCTTAAACCTATGTCCTCTGGTCCTCGATTGACCTGCTCTTGGCAAGAGACTCTGTGCATCTACCCGACCTACTCATCTCATCATTTTATACACCTCTATAAGTTCACCTCTCATCCTCCTGCCATCCAAGGAATAGAGTCCCAGCCTTCTCAACCTCTCCAAATAGCTCAGACCCTCTAGTGCTGGCAATATCCTTATAAATCTTCTCTGTACCCTTTCCAGCTTGACAATATCTTTCCTATAACATGGTACCCAGAACTGAACACAATACTCTAAATGCGGCCGCATCAACATCTCATACAGCTGCAACATGACCTCCCAACTTTTATACTCAATACTCTGACTGATGAAGGCCAATATGCCAAAATCCTTAATGACCACCCGATCTACCTGTGACTCGACCTTCAACCATGCACCTGCATTCCTAGATCCCTCTGCTCTACAACACTTCCCAGAGCCCTACCATTCACTATGTAGGCCTGCCCTTGTTAGACTTCCCAAAATGCAACTCATCACATTTCTCTGTTAAATTCTATCAATCATTCCTCAGACCACCTGACCAATCGTTCAAGATCCTGTTTTCACAACCATTTGAAACCATTTTTCACAACCATCCTATTTACAAAATGTTATTTTTTTTACATCTCCCACATATTGGTGCATTCTGTTATTCCTTATAATAGTAAGATTAAACGAGAACTTACCAGTTTGAAGTTTGATCTGTATTTTATGAGGAGTTACGATGAGGGATTACGTGAAGAAGCCCGCCAGTGCGCATGCCAGTCAATCTTCAAAGCAGCGGTATGCAATCACAGATAACAGAATATTTGAAGTAACATAGTAAGATCAGCAAACATGAGAACTACCATATTACCTTTATGAGAGAGAGGGTTGAGCATGGTGGGCACGTAATCACCAACGTAACTTCTCATAAAATTAAGATCAAACTTCAAACTGGTAAGTTCTCGTTTAATCTTACTATTTTACTTCGGAGTCACGTGAGTGATTCCGTGAAGATTTCAAAGCTCTGTGATTTCATGCCGCAGATTCAAATCCCGGCGTCTCACTGCATCGATTGACTCAGGATGAGTGAATAATCAACAATGCATTAACCATAACATTGATTCAAATGTATTAATGGCTTATGTGAATAAAGCAATCAATAGCAATCCCTCACTGTCAGGGGAGGCTAAAGTGAATGCAAAACAGAATGGGCAAACAGCCCGGATCGGCAATCAGCCTATGGTAAAAAAATCTTTTCAAAAATGCATTCACTTGACCATCCAGCGGTCACGAGGATATGGTCCATGGGAACGTCCATTCCGCCCTGATAGAATGAGATGTAAAATCATCAGTGTCAATATCTGCATAAACCAGAACCTGCTTCAGCCATCTTGAAATAGTCTGAACTGACTTTTTCTTGTGTGATTGTTTGTGGCTAAAAACAATGCTGATTCCACATCTCGTAGGGTTCTGGTGGCCTCGATATAATATAGAAAACCTGCCCTCACACATGGACGTGAGTCCGAGGGGTATGTCGAAATACGATCATAAATCCTGCCACTCTTGGTCTGCTCTGCTTGTGTAGATCAGAATGTAAAACGTAATGGCATCTGCAGCCACTTCCATCCTATCTAGCCGCAGCTTCTGCAATGCCTGCCCTCGTTGTGCTGATCCTAGTGTCATGACTAAGGATGTAGCTGGCTTTGGTGAAGTATTGATAACCCAATGTCAATATCCCACACTGCGTATGCATGTACTGGGAGAACTTGTGTTAAAGACATTGTTTACAAACTCAATATCCGGGGTTGAAATAAAACCCGACTAGAAGACGTCAGTAATCTGTACCATATTAAATGTAACATGAAGATTAAACAAACCCCCTTCTCATCTCCTGAATAGGAAAGTACTGCTTTTCTGATGCTCTCCCTGCAATCTGCAGTGAGCACATGAATGGCTCGATGTGACAACCTTGAGCCGTAAGGCAGTCCACTGGGAATGTGTAAATCAATAATTGTTTTATTATGCAAAGGCTGGTTTCCTGAACCAAAGTTTGAACCAGCAAAGTTTTTGTTTCTTTAGACTAATCTTATACGGTTGGATTATCATGCCCGACGGAAGCGGGAAGCATGTCTGCACAGCCAGTCAGACAGTACAAAAACTAAAGCGAGATCTTGCTGACTTTATTTCAAGACCCTACTGATGAGGCAAAATGGAGAAAGGCATAAAAGGACATTCCTCCTTCTTGTGGCGAGAATGTATCTCTCACCACTGTTATACCACATATTTTTGCAATCAGTGAAAAAGCATGAACCATATTTTCATAAATACTTTGTGATTCAACACTTATTCTGTGTTGGCCTGAAACCTTTATTTGATTGCTATGTGACTAACATCTGCCCCCACCGTAGTGTATCAACTTGAAGTTGGGCTTGTAGAATAGCCCTTTACCCATGGGATGCGTCTAGCATCTTTAGCTAGTTGATACCAACAACTGAAGAATTGGCAACTCATGCAAATCTCCTGCACCTCCAACTAGAGATGCCATTCACAATCTTTCCCATCTTAGAGCACTTAGCTGTAGCTATGCTGAATACTGTTTGTTCATCATTGTGACTTGGCTAACTTTAGCTGTTCAAAGCATAAGCTTGTTAACATTCACCCACATGTCATTAGAGAGATTGCTACTTTCCTGACTTGCACAGCTGAGTAACAGCTACTATATTGCCAATACTCTAAATTAATAGAATTGAGCTTTAACAGGTTTCTATTAACTCCCATCTCGTGCCCCAAGGTGGAGTCATAACTAATCAATAGTTAAAGATAAATCCCAATGACCAACAAGTCTATTAGGTAACAACTTAAAGTTAGCTGGATGGCTGAGCCCAATTTCTCAAATATAGTTTGAGACTGAACAGGTGATTTTAACCAAAATACAGCGTTAGAATATCATCCAGACAAACATAACAAGTGTTTTCGAACTCCGAGTCGAAACACTGATTTTATAATTTGTTAAATAACCTGGGAATATAGTTTACCCCATTTTGCTGTTATTTGTACAGTTAAACGGTATTTTTCATAATGAACAGGCCACTCCTGCCATCATTCCATGGGTGCTTGCACAACAACTCTGCCCAATATTCGAGCCTGTCTGGAAAACCGACAATTCTGGCTCTAATTCCAAACTTGTTTGGAATGCTAGCATTGCGCCCTCTAAGCAGATTACCATGCTTTTATCCTTTGTATGCTGTACAAACAAGTGTAAATATTACCAACATGAGTAGTCCACTTACCCATGTTTTTGAAGTGCCAGACCCACCTTGTTGAGTAGGACTGGTAGGGTGCGTGGAACCTGTGCCCAGCTGTCATCAAGCCAATCTGAAAAGGTGATAAATCTGCAATACCTCTTAGAAAATCTGAAGAAGGGTCTCGACCCGAAACGTCGCCTATTCCTTCACTCCATAGATGCTGCCTCACCCGCTGAATTTCTCCAGCTTTTTTGTTTATCTTTGAAATATGTGCTCACTTGCCTTGATTCCCTTATTTTGCCGTAATTTAAAAAAACAGCTCATAATACAGGCAGAATAGTACTCACAGAAGAGTTGAGATTTTTATTAAGGCAAAGTGTGCCATCTGGAAAATGGTACTTGGAGTATACTTTATATAGATGGGAGGCATTTTAAAATGCAAATGATCAATTCTGCAGTGACCTCTCTCTCAACGGTTAATAAACATTGGAATTAAACTATGTCCCTTTTGGGTAATAATAATTCACAATGCAATTTTTAGCAGTAGAATTATTTCAAGTGACGATTAGGAAAAGACGTATTTGCAAAATTTGTTTATCTGTCTTAATGGTCAGGCTAAGGATCCATACGTTGACAGGATGAGAGAATAAAAATAATGTCTCCTGTAAAAGCCGGGTACTTGATGTCTGCACACAAGTGCAGTTTCTAATACTGGCAATAATTTCACGACAAAGTGTTATTTCTAGCAGAGCTCATTTGCTGGGAAATCGCAGCAGGTTCTTTGGCTGACCTTCCCCTCCACAGTCGAAGAATACTGAAAATGACACAGACTCTCACGGGAGATGGTGGAAGCAGTATTGATTCATTCAAATGTAAATTAGATAGATTCTTTCACAAAGTAACATTTTGAGATACAGTATATGAATAATTTGAAATTTTACTTCTAATAAATATAACATGCTTGGGTGGAAAAGGTGACCCTCGTTCTATAGTTCCCACTAGGGCTTTCTTGTTCCTTTGCGGGGTCCGATGTAGATTACTTGATTGAAACTATTTAACCAACAACATATGATTCATCAACGATTCCATTATCATTTGTACAGTGTGACTAGCAAGATAGTAAAAACCAAACAAGGTCGACCCATAGTTGTTCTCAATATTCTGTTATAATAGTCCTATACAAGCCAGGCACTATTCTAACGAGGTTTGAACTGCACCCTCATTTGTATAAAGTCACAGCCATACAGCATGGGAACAGGCCCTTCGGCCCAACTTTCCCACACCAACCAACGTGTCCCATCTATACTAGTCCCACCAACCTGCGTTTGGCCCATATCCCTCTACACCTGTCCTATCCATGCACCTGCCTCATTGTTTCTTAAATGTTGGCATAGTCCCTGCCTCAACTACAGCCTCCGGCATCTCGTTCCATACACCCACGACCCTCTGTGTGAAAAAGTTATCCTTCAATTTTCTATTAAATCTTTTCCCCTCCTCAACTTAAACCTATATCTTCTGGTTCTTGATTTTCCTATTCAGGGCAACAAACTCTGTCCGTCTACCCAATCTATTCCTCTCATGATTTTGTACATCTCTATATGATTCCCCCTCATCCTCCTGCACTCCAATGAATAGAGTCCTAGCCTTCTTAACCTCTCCCTATAACTCATGCCCTCGAGTCCTGGCTTTATCCTCATAAATTTTCTCTGCGCCCTTTTCAGCTTGACCATGCCTTTCCTAACATGGCGTCGAGAACTGAACACAATGCTCTAAATGCGGCCTTACCAAAGTCTTATATAACTACAACGTGACCTCCCAACATCTGTGCTTAATACTGAAGAAGGCCAATGTACCAAAAGTCTTTTTGACCACCATATGTACCTTTGGTGTCACTTTCAAGGAACTATGTACATGTACTCCCAAGAACTTTCTGCTCTACAATGCTCCCCAGAGACCTACCATTCACTGTGAGGGTCCTGTTCATGTTAGTCTTCCCAAAATGTAACACCTCACTTTTCTCAGTATTAAATTGTAGTAAGTATATGTAAAAGATAAACAGTGCAGCTCATGAACAGATGCCTCAGCCCATTATATCTGCTCTGACAATGATGCCCATCTACATTAATCCCATATGCCAGAACAAGTTCCTTTTCCCCCAATTCCATGTCTCCAAATGCTTCTATCTTAACATTAAACATAAATGACAGAGCACAAGACAAGTCCTACAGGCCCCAATGTCTGTTGAACGTGATGCAAAAATAAACGTCACTATTCTATCTGTTCCCATCATCATCCCGCCACCACAACTCAGAACTTGTGTTAAAAACATGTAGAACATTAGTAATGGTATTACTAATATGTAAAATATTGGAACTAATATCACCCAAGATATTACAAGAATATACAACAGATATCTGAAAGTTGGTAATAGTACCATTATTATGTAAATTACACCAACTAATATCACATAAAGTTATTACAAGAAGCTACACAGAATATCTGGCATGAGATTAGATGTACAGAAATGTTACAAGCTATAATAAAGTACCATGCATTGCTGCAGCTTTGGTACAACGTTTATCCATAGATTCTAACTCATAACTACTGCTCTCATGTATCCAATAGAACCACCTCCAACTCCAATTTTGGCCACAACTTTAAAATGGTTCCTATCAGTACAGATGGTTCAGATCTGACTTTAGATTCTGTAATAAGCTATCCATTCCTTTTCCATTATGACATGCTCCATCCTGTATAGAACATAAAACATGGTACAAAACAGCACATGAATAGGTGCCAATGATGATTGTGCTGGACACAATGCCAAATTAAACACATCTCCATATCCTTCCATTCCCTGCATGTTCATGTGCCTATCTCAAAGCCTCTTGAACCTCACTGTCATAAATGCTTACATAACCACCCAAGGTAGCACCTTCCAGATACCTACCACTCTCTGTGTAACAATTTCCCACTACATCCTTAAAACTATGCCTCGAGCATTTGATATTTCCACCCTGAGCTAGTCTTTTTGTCTGCAATGGCCAATATCACACTCAGTTGTTTTGATTCATAACCCTGTCTAAATATCTTTGAAATATTTTAATTGTACTCACTTCTACCTCTTCCACTGACATCTCATTCCATGTACCCGCCACCTTCTGTGTGAAAAATTGCCCCTGTGGTCCCCTTTAAATCTTTCCCCTTTCACCCTTTCACCTTAACATGTGTCCCCCTAGCTTTAGACTCTCCTACCCTGGGAAAAAGACTGTGTCCATCCACTTATAATTTACTATCGGGTTACCCCCTCAGCGTCCTTCGCTCCAGAGAAAACAGTCCCAGACTACCCCGTTTCTCCTTATAACTTAAGCTAGCAACATCCTTATGATTTTTTTCTGCATTTTACTCACAACAATATGGTAACCAGAGCTGCACACAATTGTAACATGACTCTTGTACTCAGTATCCTGTCTAATGAAGGCAAGTGTGCTATATGACTTCTTCACTTCTCTGTCTCCCTCTGCTACCACTTTCAGGGAACTATGTACTTGTATCCCAAGTTCTATCTATTCAGCAATACTCCCCAGGGTCCTAACATTTACTGTGTATGTCCAGCACTAGTTTAAATGTTCAAAACACATCACTTTGCACTTATCTTAGATCAATCTACCATTCCTGTTCCACTTTCCGAGTCAATCTAGATCCTGTTGTAACCTTAGACAGCTTTCTTCACTGTCCACCATACCACTAATTTTGGTGTTATCGGCAAACTGTAATCAGGCAACCTACATTCTCAATTAAATCATTGTTATATCTGGCACTCAAAATGGGACACTGCACTGATCTCTGTGGTGCACCACTCATCATAGGTCTCCAATATCAAAAACAACCCTGCCCTACCACTCACTAACTCCTTCCAACAAGCCAAATTTGTATCCAAATAGCAAGCTCATCCTGGATAATATGTGATCCGACCTCCAAGAGCAATCCACCACGTGAAACCATGTCAAAATCCTTAGTAAAGCCTATGTAGACAACAAGAAATGTGTTGATGGCAATGTGGGGAGAATTCGTGACAGCAAAACATAGTCTTAAAGGGTTGAAATTACCATTTCCATGCAATAAAGAATTGTGGTAAAGGAATTTCTATGCGTCCTGGTCAATAGATATCTCACAACAAACCATTAAAACAAGTAATGTATACAACATGTTGTATTCAAGAGAGAGTTAGGTATAGCTCTTAGGGCTAACAGAATCAAGGGATATGGGGAATAAGCAGGAATAGGGTACTAATTCTGGATGATCAGCCATGATCATATTGAATGCAAGTGCTGGCTCGAAGGGCCGAATGGCCTACTCCTGCACCTACTTTCTATGTTTCTATTTTCTAATTCATTTCAATGTTTTTCTTTCATAACAGCAGTGGCTTCATTTCCAAAGCCTTTCATGGGTATAAAAGTGCTTTGTGATCTTAAAGCAAATGTTTTCTCTGACTTGAAACATTAATTTTCTCTTTCTCCAGGTGTTGCCTGACATTTCTTCATTTCTTCACATGACGGCTTCTCACTCTTAAAAAGTGTTGTAATTTAATTTTTCTCTGTCCTTGATAAGACAGCAGTTCCATTTAAAATCCCCTGAAATGTGCAAACCGATCAGTAAATAAAAGAAAAAAAATCCTGATTTATACATAAACTGAATGTCATCCTTTGTAATCCTGCATGCAGACCAACAGTTTTGCTATTTGATCTGTGAGATCTTACAACAAGTATATCAAAACGTACACAGGATTAAGTTTGTTTGGCATTCTCCTGAACATAAATCCAAGAGGATTTACAGTTTGCCTTGCAGGATATATTCTAAAAACACATAAAACTTCTTTCATTTGATTGTAGCATATGTTAACCTTTCTATGGCTGCAATAAATTACATGCAGTTTCTTGTGAGGGTGAATTGTTTGAGATAGCCTGATGTGGGGCGGCTTCTACTGATGGAAGTGACGAATGTCAAGGGTGGGGGGTGAGGTAGAGTGGGAACAGTATAATTTGCAGATGTTTGTTAGTTGTGTGCAGAATTAAGCATAATTTTGTGATGAGTTAATTTACCCATGTAAATTGCCCGTAAATGAACTCCCGACAGGCCATGCGCGACAGAATAATGAACTCCCGACAGGCCACAGTTGTAAGCCGTCAACATGCCTGATTCACCCAACCGAGAACCTGCCTGGAGCCCGAGCTCGTCCTCTGCTCAACCTGAAGACTGGGAACCAATGGGGAGGTGAAGGCAGTCGTCAATGGCAGCGGATGCTGGACAAAGAACCCTGGTCTTACCCTCCAGGTCAGTTGCGGAAGGTGCCCCGGGGCACAAAGGCTGAAGGTGGCTGGGCGAGGAAAGGGATATTCGCTCTTGGGAATAGTTGACTGGGATTCTCATCAACCGTATCCACAGTAACCTCCATCAACTGATAGAGGTCTTTAAAATGATGAGAGGGATAGACAGAGTTGATGTGGACAAGCTTTTCCCTTTGAGAATAGGGAAGATTCAAACAAGAGGACATGACTTCAGAATTAAGGGACAGAAGTTTAGGGGTAATATGAGGGGGAACTTCTTTACTCAGAGAGTGGTAGCGGTGTGGAATGAGCTTCCAGTGGAAGTGGTGGAGGCAGGTTCATTGGTATCATTTAAAAATAAATTGGATAGGCATATGGATGAGAAGGGAATGGAGGGTTATGGTATGAGTGCAGGCAGGTGGGACTAAGGGGAAAACAAAATTCATTCGGCATGGACTTGTAGGGCCGAGATGGCCTGTTTCCGTGCTGTAATTGTTATAAGGTTATATGGTTATATGGTTAACTGATGACGACACTCCACCCACTGACTTAATAGACAAAGCTCTACTTTTTCCTTACCTAAGTTCTGACCCTTCCTCCCCATCTCATAGCTTATCTCTGTTATGCCCCTGTCCCACTTAGGAAATCTGAACGGAAACCTCTGGTGACCTTGCGCCCCACCCAAGGTTTCCATGAGTTGCCAGAGGTTTTGGTCACTCGCCTGGAAAGCCTCGACCGAAGCGTGAGCTGCATCTACTGACTAAAGGTCCTACAGGATCTTTGCTACCGACCGCACACACACACAAACACATCGCGAAGGTGGGGGCCAGGGACAGCGGAGGAGCGCTGTCTGCGCGATGAAGAGGAAGGTAAACCGCTGCCACATAGCACGGTAAGTCCTTTAGAGAGCGCGGGAGGGAGGGAGAGAAGGGGAAAGAAGGGGAGAGAAGGACAGAGAAGAGGAGAGAATGGGAGAGAAGGGGAGAGAGAAGGGGAAAGAGAAGGGGAGAGAAGGGGAGAGAAGGGGAGGGAGAGAAGGGGAGAGAAGGGGAGAGAAGGGGAGAGAGAGGGGGAGAGAAGGGGAGAGAAGGGGAGAGAGGGGGAGAGAAGGGGGTGGGGGTGGGGGGGAAAATGAGTGGAGACAGTTTTAAGAAATTTAATAAAGTTAAGAAAAGTTAGAAAGCTTTTTATCGGGATGCATCACAGCAAGGTTTGAGTATAGCTCCATCCAAGACCACAAGCAATTACAGAGAATTGTGGACCAGGCCATCATGCAAAGCAACCTCCCTTCCATTAACTCCATCTACACTTTACGCTGCCTTGGCAATGCTGTCAGCATAATCAAGTAGGTGTCGCACCCCAGCCACCCCCTCTGCTCCCCTCTTCCAACAGGGAAGAAGTACACAAGTGTGAAAACGCACACTTCCAGATTCAGGGACAATTTCTTCCCAGCTGTTATCAGGCAACTGAAACATCCTATCAACAACTAGAGAGCGGTTCTAAGCTACTACTCTGCATTGGAGACCCTAGGACAATTTTTAATCAGACTTTACTAGACTATATCTTAACCTAAACGTTATTCCCTTTATTGTGTATCTGTAGACTGTAATCAGGTATAGTCTTTCTGCTGACTGGTTAGCATGCAACACAAAGCTTTTCACTGTACCTCGGTACACATGACAATAAACTAAACTAAACTAAACCCAAAGATCTTGCTGATGAAACAAGGTAAGCTATGATATGGGGAGAAAAAGTCAGAGCTTCAGCTAGGAAATGGTAAGGCTTTGTTGATAAGTCAGGGGATGGGGGTATTGTAATCAGCTATTGTGAGTCTGTTACCATGGAATTGGTTGACGTCACAATTAAGGCACGGTATGGTGTTATGGATTATGGGGATGCCTGTATTGAGTAGGAGGTGCTGTGTTAAGTATAAAGGTTAAAGTGTACCCACTTGCAGGAGGATTCACATTGTGAATCAGGCCAAGCCCATACCCTTTAGAATGGGCTGAACCCGGTGTTTCTCTCTTGTTTTGACCTTCTTCTTCATGAAGGTGGTGCCGTACGATGGCAGCCTCACCAATCGTCTGACTCGTCCTTTTCTTCTTTTGTTGTTTATAGTCTGTTAAATGTATGTTTTAGATATTACATAGTTGGCACCTAAAATTAGGTTCCACTGTACTGTTTTGTGCTGTATTAACTTCTAATAAAATAAACAAAACAAAACAAAAACAAAAAAAAAATGTATGTTTTAGTGTATCTTTAGCTTTGTATGATGTGAGTGGTGGTGGGGGTGGGGTTGGGGGAAACTTGTTTTAATCTCCTTCTTTGACGGAGATGCGATTTTTTCCCGTATCGTATCTCTGTCCACACTGCGGCCTAACATCACGGAGCTGGCGGCCTCTTGCTGGGTATCGACTTCAAGAGCTCCAACCACGGGAGCCTGCGGACTTAACATCATGGAGCTCGCGGTCCCTCGGTTAGGGACTGACTTCGGGAGCTCCAAGCCGCGGGATCTTCTCCCGCCCCGATCGCGGGAGCTTCGATCACCCCGACTGGATGGTTCAACTGCCCCGACCACAGGAGAAAAGGAGGGAAGAAGTTAGACTTTATTGTCTTCCATCACAGTGCGCTGTGATGGATGTTTATGTTAATTTTTATATAGTTGTGTGTCTTGTTGCTTTTTTGGTATGACTGTACTGCAAATCAAATTCCTTGTATGTTTATACATACTTGGCTAATAAATTAATTACAATGAATGGGCCACAACTCCACGGTTGTTGGACAATCTCATGAGGATCTACATTGTGACTCATGTTTTGATTTCCATTGTGGCCAGGCACCCAACAAACCAGAATTCACATTCCTCAGTATATATTTTCAGAAGGAAGCTATTTGGCCCATTGAATCTATGGTATCTCTCAGAGCAGTTCTATTATTTTCTTTCACTTATTTTCCTGTAATATATTCTCCCTCACTTGGCCATCACCCTGACTTCACCCTGATTCTCCTATCACTTATCTACAGTGAGAGATGACTGACAGCATCCATTTATCCTTCTAGCCTGCATATTATTGTGAAATAAGAGAAAACCGAAACAGCTGGACAACATGCAAACTCTGCACAGACAGCACCAGAGTTCAGGATTAAACCTGTGTCACTGAAACTGTGAGGCATCAAGTGCATTCTGCAACACTACTAAGCCACACATACCACCCAAACCCCTCCTCCCCCCCCCCCCCTCCTCACCTCCACCCACATCATCAAGCTGCTACCATGGATACCATAGAGTGGCACGGTGGCACAGTGATTGAGTTGCTGCCTTACAGCGCCAGAGCCCCAGGTTAGATCCTGACTACGGGTGCTGTCTATATGGAGTTTGTACGTTCTCCCCGTGACCTGCATGGGTTTTCTCCGAGATCTTCGGTTTCCTCCCACACTCCAAATACGTACAAGTTTGTAGGTTAATTGCCTTGGTGGTATAAATGTAGATTGTCTTTAGTGTGTTTAGGATGATGCTGGGAAGTGCGGGAATTGTAAGCATGCACGTATGACAGGCAGTGAAGAAAGCTAATGGCATGTTGGCCTTCATTGTGAGAGGATTTGTGTTTAGGAGCAAGGAGGTCCTACTGCAGTTGAAAAAGGTCCTGGTGAGACCCCACCTGGAGTATTGTGTGCAGTTTTGTTCTATTAATTTGAGAAGGACATTAATGAAGGAGTGCAGCGTAGGTTCACCAGGTTCATTCCCACGATGGCGGGACTGACATATGATGAAAGAATGGGTAACTGGGCTTGTATTCACTGGAATTTAGGATGAAAGAGATCTTATAGAAACATATAAAATTCTTAAAGGATTGGACAGGGTAGATGCAAGAAAAATGTTCCCGATGTTGGGGGAGTCCAGGACCAGGGGTCACAGTTTAAGAATAAGTGGTGGGAAATTTAGGACAGAGATGAGGAAAAACCATTTCAGCCAGAGTTGTGAATCTATGGAATTCTCTGCCACAGAAGGCAGTGGAGGCCAATTCACGGGATGTTTTCAAGAGAGGGTTAGATTTAGCTCTTAGGGCTAAAGGAAGCAAGGGATATGGGGAAAAAGCAGGAACGGGGTACTGATTTTAGATGATCAGCCATGATCACATTGAATGGCGGTGCTGGCTCGAAGGTCTGAATGGCCTACGCCTGCACCTATTTTCTATGTTTCTATGTTTCTATGATTGCTGGTCAGTGCTGACTCGGTAGGCCAAATGGCCTGTTTCCGCGCTGTATCTCTAAATTAACTGAACTAGACCAAAGGGACTGACAGAATGGTGCACCATTCCTACAACAATATATAATAGAGGCATTGAATTTGATGAACAAAAGGATTACACAAAGTTGCTCTGTTAGCCTGGAAATCTATCGGGCTTGCCCCACTTCGGCAATTTCTTTGGTGACTGCTGTTAACTGTCACAGTCGTGGCAGCTCGCCGAAAAAACGGTGACTGGACCCCCCCCATGACAATGTCTACGGCAAGCTACAACAATCTACCACCTAGTCGACGTCAAGCTACGGCAAGTTACCGACAACCGGCGACCCATTAGGAAGTTCACCGACGACCACACCTACGACAACCAAATTCAACCTACTCACTATGACAAGCACCGACCCTGTCGGCAACAACTGAAGACAACTGAATTTAGTCGCCGGTGCC
The DNA here is from genome assembly GCF_028641065.1 of Leucoraja erinaceus. Taxonomy (NCBI): domain Eukaryota; kingdom Metazoa; phylum Chordata; class Chondrichthyes; order Rajiformes; family Rajidae; genus Leucoraja; species Leucoraja erinaceus. The sequence continues at coordinate 19,643,290 of NC_073380.1, forward strand.
TGCAGGTACCTGTAGGTTGACGTAGGTTGACGTAGGTATTCGCCAATGAAATTCACCGGTCAGCACCCGGTGAAAACCAACGTCACCTGGCGACAACCTACGTCATCCCGGCGACAACCTACAACAGCACCTACAACAGGAAAAAAAAGCTACGTCAAGCCCACAGTCGCCGAAAGGTTTTGAACATTTCAAAATCCAGCGGCGCCCAGAAAAATGTTACGACTCTTTAGGCGACTTGAGGAAACTACTCACGACCATACAGGCATCACCCCGCGACTATATGGCGAGAGCCTAGTCGCCTATGGTCGCCGAAAAAAATCACCAAAGTGGGACAGGGGCTTATGTCCAAATGGTATTGCGAAATGCACAACATAGTGACAGTGACATGTTGCACACTGCCTCCAAAATTCATTGCAATTTCTACTGAAAATGGCAAGAGATTTGAAATATAAAATACATTATATTAATCATAACTCAAATCACAACAGAAAGTAGGACATGTGAAAATATTAAAAGCAAAAAAGAGAAAAGGAGAAAGCTCCCACAAGGTTAGAAGATTAATTAAAGTGTTGGAAAATGAGTGTGCCCCGTCGTTGGCTTGTGGTGTCGGTTGCTGTATTTTCCTCGATGCGCTCCATTTTAGAAAATCCCTTGGCTCCAGTGTTTAAGGGGAAACTCTGTCCCTTCATATTATCACACTGGGCAGTTTCAGTGCAACTGTTGGGGATAACTTTTGGTATGAGCTCTAAGGTGCAGAGTACAGGATGTAATGCTAAGGGTTTATAAGGCATTGTTCAGACCGCATTTGGAGTATTGTGAGCAATTCTGGACCCCATATCTGAGGAAGGACGCGCTGGCACTGGAGAGGGTCCAGAAGAGGTTTTCTAGAATGATCCCAGGAAAGATTGGGTTAATGACGATTTAACTGCCCCCTCGTCTCCATTCAAGGACCCAAGCAGTCGTTCCAGGTGAGACAGAGGTTCACCTGCACCTCCTCCAACCTCATCTATTGCATCTGCTGCTCTAGATGTCAGTTGATCTACATCGGTGACACCAAGCATAGGCTTGGCAATCATTTTTCTGAACACCTCCACACGGTCCGCATTAACCAACCTGATCTCCCTGTGGCTCAGCACTTCAACTCCCCCTCCCATTCCGAATCTGACCTTTCTGTCCTGGGCCTCCTCCATGGCCAGAGTGAACACCACCGGAAATCGGAGGAACAGCACCACATATTCCGCTTGGGCAGTTTACACCCCAACGGCATCAACATTGACTTCTCTAATTTCCAGTAGCCCTTATTGTCTCCTCTCCTTCTCAGCTCTCCCTCAGCCCTCTGGCTCCTCCTCTCCCTTTCTTCTTACCACCCTCCCCACCCCACATCAGTCTGAAGAAGAGTTTTGGCCCAAAACGTTGCCTATTTCCTTCGCTCCATAGATGATGCCGCATCCGCTGAGTTTCTCCAGCACTGTTGTCTACCTTCGATTTTTTCAGCATCTGCAGTTCCTTCTTAAACAAGATTAAGTCAATATTGGATGAGCATATGAAGGCACTGGGCCCATACTCGCTGGAGTTCAAAAGGATGAAAGGGTCCTCATTGAAATTTACCAAATAGTGAAAGGCCTGGATAGAGTGGATGTGGAGAGGATGTTTCCACAAGTGGGAGAGTCTAGGACCGAAGGCCATAGCCTCAGAATAAAAGGACATTCCTTTAGAAAGGAGTCGAGGAGGAATTTCCTTAGTCAGAGGATTGTGAATCTGTGGAATTCATTGCCACAGATTCACCATCTGTGGAGGCCAAATCAGTGGATATTTCGAGGGAGAGATAGATGGATACTTGATTAGTATGGGTATCCAGCATTGTGGCAAGATGTCAGGAGAATGGGGTTTGAGAGTAAGATAAATCAGCCATGATTGAATGGCAGAGTAGACTTGGTTGCCTAATTCTGCTCCAATCACTTATGAACATATGAAAGGCTATTCAGCCCATTACAGCTATGCCAGCTCTTTGAAATGTGATGAGAGTACTTGCCTTCTTTTATCCCACAAGCCTTTATTTTGTCCATTACAAATATAAATTGAATTCTCTTTTGACAATAACTATTGAAACCTCTCCCACCAACCTTCGACAGCGTATTCTGTTCTCTTGGCCATTACTTTAAAACAACATCCCTCAGTTATCAGTCCTGCCGCAGAAACCAGTTATTCCTCATTTTATCAAAGCTCATCATAACTTTTAAAAAACATTTTGATCTCTCCATAAACTTCCCTTCACTAAAAAAAAACAAGTTTAAGTTTTACATTTTACATATTACATATACTGTAGTCATAGTCATAGAGCTATAGGGCTGTTTAGCCTATCTTATTGATACCAACCAAGCTGGCATTCAGGCTAGTTCCATTTGCCTGCATTTGGCCCACATCTGGTTTGAGAATCCTCTAACCTGGAAAAAATGCGAAGAGCATTCTTTTTTTTTCATGTACCTCATTTTATATACTTCAATAAGGTTACCCCTCAGACTCCTGGGTTTCAATGAGAAATGTCGATGTCGATTCAGTGCAATGCTTACAGGATGTGTGAGATGTGCATCCAGGTACAGCTCCTGAAGGACCGTGTTGGGGAACTGCAGAAGCAAGTGAATTACCTCAGGTTCGTCTGAGAGGCTGAGTCATTCCTCGACGAGTCCTACAGCAAGATTGTTACACCTATGAGATTCAAAGAAGAGGAAGTACAGATACTTTTGAAATATATAAAAGTGGATAAGTCCCCAGGTCCTGACAGGATAATCCCTAGGACATTGAGGTAAGTTAGTGTAGAAATAGCAGGGGCTATGACAGAAATATTTCATATGTTATTAGAAAAGGGAATGGTGCCGGAGGATTGGCGTACTGTGCATGTTGTTCCATTGTTTAAAAAGGTTTCTAAGAGTAAACCTGGCAATTATAGACCTGTTAGTTTGACGTCAGTGGTGGGCAAACTAATGGAAAGGATACTTAGAGATAATATATATAAACATCTGGATAAGCAGGGTCTGATTAGGAATAGTCAACATGAATTTGTGCTTGGAAGGTCATGTTGACTAATCTTCTTGAATTATTTGAAGAGGTTACTAGGGAAATTGATGAGGGTAAAGTGGTGGATGTTGTCTATATGAACTTCAGTAAGGCCTTTGACAAGGTTCCACATGGAAGGTTGGTTAAGAAGATCCAATTGTTGGGGATTAATGGTGGAGTAGCAAGATGGATTCAACAGTGGCTTAATGGGAGATGCCAGAGAGTAACGGTGGATGGCTGTTTGTCAGGTTGGAGACCGGTGACTAGTGGGGTGCCTCAGGGATCTGTGTTGGGTCCACTGTTGTTTGTCATATACATCAATGATCTGGATGATGGTGTGGTAAATTGGATTAGTAAGTATGCAGATGATACTAAGATAGGTGGTGTTGTGGATAATGAAGTAGATTTTCAAAGTCTACAGAGAGATTTAGGCCATTTGGAAGAGTGGGCTGAAAGATGGCAGATGGCAGAGAGAGTACAGAGGAGATTTACTAGAATGTTGCCTGAGTTACAGAGTAAGATTGAACAAGTTAGGTCTTTATTCTTTGGAGCGCATAAGGTTAAGGGGGGTCTTGATAGCGGTCTTTAAAATGATGAGTGGGATAGACAGAGTTGACGTGGAAAAGTATTTTCCATTGAGAGTAGGGAAGATTCAAACAAGCGGACATGATTTGAGCATTAAGGGACAGAAGTTTAGGGGTAACATGAGGGGGGAATTCTTTACTCAGAAAGTGGTAACTGTGTGGAATGAGCTTCCAGTGGAAGTGGTGAAGACAGGTTCGATTTTATAATTTAAAAATAAATTAGATAGGTATATGGACAGGAAAGGAATGGAGGTTTATGGTCTGAGTGCAGGTAGATGGGATTAGGGAAGAATAAGTGTTCGGCACGGACTAGAAGGGCCGAGATGGCCTGTTTTCCGTGTTTTAAAGTATGTTTTTGATGTTTCTTGGTGTGTTTTGTGTGGGGGGTGGTGTGGGGGGGTGAGGGGGAAACCGTTTCGGCCGCCTCCTCCACGGAGAGGCGACTTTTTCCAGGTCGCCTTCCCCGTGGCCTAATAGCAAGGATCGGCGCGACCTTTCCCGGAGACGCGTCCGGGGCTTCAGCGGCGGGCGCAGTGTGGACTCTCGGCGTGGAGCGGATGAGCCCTCGCTGGGGCTCGCTGGAGGGAAGCGCTCCGTTACGCTGGCCCGGGGCAGCCGGCAGCCTGAAGCCGCGGTCTGCACAGCTCCAGCTGGCGCGGCGTCTACAGCCCGGGATCCTTCGTGGGGGACCCGGGGGAAGAAGAAGCCATCACGGCCGGCCTATGGCCAACTTCTACCGCGGGTCCGGCATGGACTTACCATCACCCCTGGAGGGGAGCTTCCACCACCGGCCCTGCAGTCTACGGTGCTTCTAGCTGCGGCGCGGTGGGAACCTTAAATCTTCGACCGCCGGCCTGCGGCCTACACCAGCCTGAAGCCGTGGTCTCCGGTGGGGAAGAGCCGATCCTGGACTTACCTTGCCTTTGACTTTGTCCCTTACCATCTGGACGCCCGCAGCAATGGCTGCGGAGGGTGGAGGTCCCGACCATGGGGGAAAATGGAGGAGGTCTGGCCAAGTTCTGTGCCTTCCACCACAGTGATGAATGCTGTGGTGGATGTTTGTGTTACATTTTTATTGTCGTTGTGTGTTCTTTATTATTGTACCGCTGCTGACAACCCAAAATTCCACCGACCCTGGTCGTGTGGCAATAAATTCTATCAATCAATCAATCAATATGGTTATATGAAGGTACTGGAAGAGGGAAGGTGGGTGACATTGGGAAACGCAAGTAAACATGGAATGCACAGGTCCCTGGGTCTTGTACCTCTTGTGAACAGGTTCACGGACTTAAAAGCTGTCAGGACAGAAGACATTAATGCACTGAATGGCACACTGGCTTGCGATGCAAAAAGCGCTGTTGAGCCAAAACCAAGGAGGCCGACATCAGTCAACACAGTGGTGGTTGGAGACTCCATTGTGAGAGGTACGGTCAGGGGTTTTTGCGGCAACAGACAGGATTCAAAGATGGTGTGCTGCCTCCCGGGTGCCATGATCCAGGATGTCACGGACAGAGTGCAGAAAATCCTCAAGGGCGAAGGTGAACAGCCCGATGTTGACACAAATTTTGTCGGAAAGAAGGGGATGAAGATTCGGAAGTGTGACTTTAGAGAGCTCGGAAAAGTGCTGAAAAGCAGGACCTCCAGGTGGTTATTTCTGGTTTGCTTTCAGTTCCTTGTGCTGGCGAGAGCAGGAACAGGGAGATACAGGACCTGAACGTGTGGCTGAGGAACTGGTGCAGGGGGCAGAGATTTAGATTCTTAGACCACTGAGATCTGTTTTGGAGTAAGGTGGAACTGTACAAAAGGAACAGATTACACCTTAACAGGTGGGGGACCGGCATTCTGGCAGGCAGGTTTGCCACTGCGACACATGTGGTTTTAAACTAAATAAGGGGGGGGGGGGGGTCAAATGGGATAGTCTAGGACGGAGTTAAAGGGAAAGGGAGTAAAGGGATAGTTAATGATCCCAGAATTACCAGGAAAGAAATCTCACAAAGGGATAGGAGAGTATGGCCAAGTGTAGTAGGGATCGATGTGAATGGTGAGATGCGTAAGGAATTAAAAGTACTGTATTTGAATTCGCGAAGTATAAGAAGTAAAGTAGATGCGCTTGAGGCTCAGGTAGAGGTTGGTAGATATGAAATTGTGGGGATTACTGAGACGTGGCTGCAGGAGGATCGGGTCTGGGAACTTAATATTCAGGGTTATACATCCTATAGAAAGAACAGCCAGGTGGGCAGAGGAGGGGGTTAGCTCTTCTGGTGAGGTATGGAATTCAGTCCCTTACGAGAGAAGACATAGGGACTGACAAGGTAGTGTCACTATGGATTGAGTTGAGGAATTGCGAAGGCAAGAAGACACTAATTGGTGTTATCTACAGACCCTCAAATAGTAGCCCGGATGTGGGGTGTAAATTGCAGCAGGAGTTAAAACTGGCATGTAACAAAGGTAATGCCACTATGGTGATGGGGGATTTCAATATGCAGGTAGACTGGAAAAATCAGGTTGGTTCAGGACCCCAAATAGAGAGTTTGTAGAGTGCCTCTGAGATGGATTCTTAGAGCAGCTTGTAATGGAGCCGACCAGAGAAAAGGCAATTCTGGATTTAGTGTTTTCTAATGACCTAAATTTGATAAGAGAACTTGAGGTAGAGGTACCGCTGGAGGTAGTGATCATAATATGATTAATTTTAATCTGCAATTTGAGAAGGAGATCGTTAAATCGGAAATGGCAGTGATGCAGCTGAACAAAGGGGACTATGAAGGCATGAGAGAGCTGGCCAAGGTAGATTGGAAAGGGATACTAGCAGGAATGACAGTGGAACAGCAATGGTAGGAATTTCTGGGCATAATCTGGGAGACACAGGATCATTTCATTCCAAAAAGGAAGAAAGATTCTAAGGGGAGTAGGAGGCAACTATGGCTGACAAGAGAAGTTAGGGATAGAATAAAACTAAAAGAAAAGATGTATAACACAGCAAAGAGTAGCCAGAAGCCAGAGGATTGGGAAACTTTGATAGGACAACAGAAGGAAACAAAACAGGCAATACGGGCTGAAAAGATGAAGTACGAAGGGAAGCTGGCCAGGAATATAAAGAAGGGCAGTAAAAGCTTCTTTAGATATGTTAAGTGAAAAATAGTAGCAAAGTCAAATGTGGGTCCCTTGAAGGCAGACATGGGTGAAATTATTATGGGGAACAAGGACATGGCAGAAGAGTTGAACAGGTACTTCAGATCTGTCTTCACTAAGGAAGACACAAACAATCTCCCAGATGTACTGGAGGACAGGGGATCTAAGGGGGTCGAGGAACTTAAAGAAATTATCATTAGGCGAGAAATAGTATTGGGTAGGCTAATGGGACTAAAGGATGATAAATCCCCGGGGCCTGATGGTCTGCATCCCAGGGTCCTCAGGGAGGTGGCTCTAGAAATAGTGGACACATTGGTGATCATTTTCCAATGTTCAATAGATTCAGGATCAGTTCCTATGGATTGGAGGATAGCTAATATTACCCCACTTTTCAAGAAAGGAGCAAGGGAGAAAACAGGGAATTACAGACCAGTTAGCCTGACTTCGGTGGTGGGAAAGATGCTGGAGTCAATTATTAAAGAGGTAATAATGGGGCATTTGGATAGCAGTAAAATGATTAGTCCAAGTCAGCATGGATTTATGAAAGGAAAATCATGCTTGACTAATCTTCTGATGACCTCTCTTGGACCCACAATACCTCAACACTGATCAAGCAGGTTCGCCAGTGTCTCTTCTTCCTGAGGAGACTTAAGAAAGTCCATCTGTCTCCTCAGATTCTGGTGAACCTCTACCGCTGCACCATTGAGAGCATCCTTACCAACTGTATCACAGTATGGTATGACAACTGCTCTGTCTCTGACCGGAAAGCACTGCAGAGGGTGGTGAAAACTGCCCAACGTATCACCGGTTCCTCACTCCCCTCCATTGTGTCTGTCCAGAGCAAGCGATGTCTGCAAAGGGCGCACAGCCTCGTCAAGGACTGCCCTCACCCCAGCCACAGAATGTTTACCCTCCTCCCATCCGGTAAGCACTACAGGTCTCTCCATTGCCGGACCAGCAGGTTCAGGAACAGCTTCTTCCCTGCGGCTGTTGCACAACTTAACTCTGCACCTTGGTGATTGCCAGTCACCCCCTCGGGCACTACTTCCCCAAGAAAAATTGCACTATTGCTAATGTATGTACATATATATATTTTGCTGTTCCATCATTCTATATTCGCTCTTCTGGGTGAGATGCTAACTACATTTCATTGTCTCTGTACTGTACACTGCACAATGACAATAAAGAATGAATCTGAATCTGAATCTGAATCTTCAGTACTTTTTTGAGGATGTAACAAGTAAAATAGATGAAGGGGAGCCAGTGGATGTAGTGTATCTAGACTTTCAGAAAGCCTTGGATAAGGTCCAGCACGGGAGACTGGTGACTAAAATTAGAGCACATGGTATTGGAGGTAGGATGTTGATGTAGATAGACATTTGGTTGGCAGACAGGAAGTAAAGAGTAGGAGTGAATGGGTCCTTTTCAGAATGGCAGGCTGTGGCGAGTGGAGTGCGCAAGGCTCGGTGTTGGGGCCGCAACTGTTTACCATATATATTAATGATTTGGAAGAGGGAATTAGGAGCAAGTTTGCGGATGACACAAAGCTGGGTGGCGGTGTGAACTGTGAAGAGGATGTTAGAAGGTCGCAGCGTGACCTGAACAGGGTGAGTGAGTGGGCAGATGCGTGGCAGATGCAGTATAATATAGATAAATGTGAGGGTATCCACTTTGGTGGCAAAAACAAGGGGGCAGATTACTATCACAATGGGGTTAGAAACATAGAAACATAGAAAATAGGTGCAGGAGTAGGCCATTCGGCCCTTCGAGCCTGCACCGCCAGTCAATATGATCATGGCTGATCATCCAACTCAGTATCCTATACCTGCCTTCTCTCCATACCCCCTGATTCCTTTAGCCACAAGGGCCACATCTAACTCCCTCTTAAATATAGCCAATGAACTGGCCTCAACTACCTTCTGTGGCAGATAATTCCAGAGATTCACCAATCTCTGTGTGAAAAATGTTTTCCTCATCTTGGTTCTAAAAGATTTCCCCCTTATACTTAAACTGTGACCCCTTGTTCTGGACTTCCCCAACATCGGGAACAATCTACCTGTATCTAGCCTGTCCAACCCCTTAAGAATTTTGTAAGTTTCTATAAAATCCCCCCTCAATCTTCTAAATTCTAGCGACTACAAGTCAAGTCTATCCAGTCTTTCTTCATATGAGAGTCCTGGCATCCCAGGAATCAGTCTGGTGAACCTTCTCTGTACTCCCTCTATGGCAAGAATGTATTTCCTCAGATTAGGAGACCAAAACTGATTAGGTTAGGTTAGGGGTGGTACAGCGAGACCTGGGCAACCTTGTACACCGGTCACTGAAAGTTGGAGTGCAGGTACAGCAGGCAGTGAAGAAAGCTAATGGAATGTTGGCCTTCAAAACAAGAGGATATCAGTATTGTAGTAAAGAAGTTCTTCTGCAGTTGTACAGGGCTCTGATGAGACAACATCTGGAGTATTGTGTACAGTTTTGGTCTCCTAATTTGAGGAAGTACATCCTTGTGATTGAGGCAGTGCAGCATTGGTTCACAAGATTGATCCCTGGGATGGCGGGACTGTCATATGAGGAAAGATTGAAAAGACTAGGCTTGTATTCACTGGAGTTTAGAAGGATGAGGGGGTATCTTATAGAAACATATAAAATTATAAAAGGACTGGACAAGCTAGATGCCAGGAAAAATGTTCCCAATGTTGGGTGAGTCCAGAACCAGGGGCCATAGTCTTAGAATAAAGGGGAGGCCATTTAAGATTTGAGGTGAGAAAAAACGTTTTCACCCAGAGAGTTGTGAATTTATGTAAGTCCCTGCCACGGAGGGCAGTGGAGGCCGAATCACTGGATGGATTTAAGAGAGAGTTTGATGGTGCTCTAGGGGCTAGTGGAATCAAGGAATATGGGGAGAAGGCAGGCATGGGTTATTGATTGGGGACGATCAGCCATGATCGCAATGAATGGCGGTGCTGGCTCGAAGGGCCGAATGGCCTCCTCCTGCACCTATTTTCTATGTCTATTTTGCTATGTCCCTGCCTATTCAGTTTCTCCCTATAACTCAAGCCTGCAGTCCAGGTAACACCCTGGTGAATCTTTATTGCATTCTTTCCAACATAATAACAGCCTTCCCATAGTTGGGAGAGTGGAACTATGCGGAACTGGGAGGTATTGTAATATCCAACCTTATGGAACAGCATGTGAAGAATACTGCTGGAATGACAAATTGTATATGTTTGTCATTGGAGAGAGCATATTTTTTTAATTTTCGATTTACGCTAGGTTATTTATTTGAAAACTGGGAAACTAAATCATACTTGGTTATATTCCTAGGAATATAAAAGCATGATTTTTGACTGTGCATTGGCAAACCATGTCACAATTCTGGCTGGCTGAGCTGTTAATTCTCAGGCAAACCTGCAGTCAAATCATTGTTCCTGTTACCAATGTCTTTTTCAGCCACATAGTCTCTTTGAGGCATTACTCACTGGAGTCAGTACTGAGAAAACATAATACTCTGTCTAGCTTCTGAGGAAATATGATCCCGTCAGGTTAAGACGTGCCCCTAATTCTCATGTCAAGATTTACAGCTACCAGGAAACAGGCAGCAATTAAAGAATCACCCTTTCCTTATCTTTTCCTTCCCGTCTTCTTGTTTTTCATCATCGGCTTCCAGGTAAATGACATTGCCAGCCTGCAATTGGATCAAGCTACATCTGTGCTGTAAGCAGCGTTTCATAAGGAAAAATCGATACCTCTGACACTGCTAAGTGATTGTGTCCGAATGAAGTGAGTTGCAGAGGCTCCTTGCAGCGGATCAGTTACTTGTGGTACCAGGCACCTGGGCCAAAAGAGTTCTATGTTGTTTTCTCTCTTCCCTTTACACTGAAGAATATTTATCACTACTGTTTGCTTGCTATGTATCTTGAAAGGCTCTTAATGTTATAAAGTGCAAGGATGTCATCAGAGGCAATGGCACAAAGTGGATACGGTATTAGCTTGGTTGTCCATTCAGCACATCAACTGATATTTAATCTCACTGACAGAGAGGGAGTTAAATATGATGCAGTGCCTATAACAACCAGACTAATCCAATATTCCTGTTACAAGCTGCTGCATGAGGTGTATTTATGTACTTGTGTTTAATGTCTCTCTCCCTTGTCCTCATCTGCTATAAATAAGGACAATTTATACAAGAGATCTTTGCAATGGCATGGTGGTGGCATTTCTCTTCCATCAATAGGGTTTTTATCAGCGGTTTGAATGCAAAGTATCCAACTGATACAAGGGCATCTAAAAAGACACCATTGCAAAATGTTTGAGGAATTTTTCAATTGTGATGGAGAAGGCCATAGTTGGTTCTGAGATTCCTAAATCTAGTAAAGGAAACAACAATGGTATGGGGCAAGTGTTGGTTAAATAGATTGTGGAACGTCACAGGCATGAATATCAGTGAATTGCCAATGACAGACATTTACTGATCTCATAGATGAACAACAATAATTTTTCATTCCATCTGGCACAAAAATAAAACAGGAAGGGTAGTTCAACCTTGGTCAACAAGGGAAATTAGAGATGGCATTAGATCCAGAGAGGAGACATATAAATTGGTAAGCCTAAGTAAAGGGAACAGCTTAGAACTCTGCGAAGGAAGACTAATAGATTAATTAAGGGAAAGAAGATATCATATAATACGAAGCTTGCTGGGAACTGACTGTAAAAGCTTCAGATACGTGAAGAGAAGAAAATTAATAAAGACAAATATAGACCCTAGTCAGATATGTCAGAAGTGATGACAAACCAATAACAGTTCAATTGAACAAATTGTTTGGTTTTGTCTTCACAAAGATATGTGTTCTCCTAGAAATGTGAGAGACCTTGGTGTGTGGTTAGAGGGAGGATCTGAAGGAAATCAGCATGAATAGAGGTTGTATTAGGAAACTGGTGGAATTTAGTTCCAGGGGCCAATAACATGCTTCTCAGACTGCCTATGGAAGTTGCCCTAGAAATAGTGGATGCATTGGTTTTAGCTGTGTAAAAATACAGCATGATCCCACAAACAGGCATTCCAGCACAACTGGGGAGTGCAGGTGGAAAGAGCATGAATGCTTGTCACACACCTCAATTGCATTTTTCTTTTATTATCCAGACAATATGACTCTTGGTAATTTTTGATGCACCTTCTAAAGATGCCACTAGCTTGCAGGTTTGGACTATGATTCTCAGTTAATTTTGCCAGCGTTTGTAGAAATAGGAAGTATGGTCGCTGATTTCTGTTGAGCTTTTTATGACTTCCTAACAACATGTGACATGCAATGATGAAATGTCTCTGACGAATTACTCCAATATAAGACTGAAATTCACATCTTATGGTGATGCCAAAAGGAGATTTATTGATTTTAAAAGGAGTTTCCACCACCAATGTCTGCATTATCATTGCAGGTTATAGGTAGGATGAGAAGAGAAGTGCTCGGTAAATCTCAGGCAATGTCACTAACTGCTTTTCCTTCACGGCTTGAAGCTTGTCTGATTTCACACCCTCTTGTGATAATATATGGAGCATCAAGGAAAATAAATAAACAAGTGCCATTCCATCATAGGCTATTGCACGCACAAGGAACAAATAGTTGGGTGGGGTGTGGGAGTTGGGTGCATGATGGTTGCTAAGGAAACGGTAGGAATTAGATTAAAGTTGGCAACTCCAGTTGAACAGCAAGTATCCACACATGGAATAATATGGTTGCTTCTGTGCTGTTATATTCATGATTCAATAATTAACTGTTTCTGTTCACTGTGGGTTTCATGGTCAAAAGATGCTATGTCCAGAGTTTTGTGTTGCTTTTGGTAAACCAGCCTCTGCAGTTGTTCATGTCCGCCAACATTTACTGATAGACTTGATGGTAAAGCAAGAGAGGCTACTTATGTTGTGCAGCTATGAGTCAACATAATTCACTCAAGTTAAGTCGAATTTATTGTCATATGCACAAGTATAGTGAGGTACAGGTACAATTAATACCTTGTTTGCCGTCAATACCTGATATGAATTAGGAAACAATATTTGTTCACAAAGAGTCACATGAGTAAATAGGATTTTAGAGAATTGTTATTTAGAAAATTGTTAATTTCATCTTTGTGTGTTACTTCAAAGATATGTTTCAAAAAAGAGATGACAGAATGGACATAAATTAAAACTGGGCTGAACATGACAAAGATATTGACGGGCAGAGATACAAATTAAAATAAATTCCCTGTTGGATAGACATTGACCTTTCGAATCTTGTAGAAAATTACAATTTTGAATTGAAACATGTGAAGTGTAAATCTTAATTTAACTGTTGTATACACTTGCCTGTGCTTTGTGTGACACTGCACCTTCACCTGCTGCCTCCTCTGTGTTCTTATAAAACCTTGAAATTCCCAATGGACTGAAAATAAAGAAAGGAAGCAGTGAGAAAAACACAAAAGAGGTTCAGGTCACAGAAGGGGCACGATATATTGTGGCATCCGTCTGAGTGGTGGACATATGTCTGAATACACCTTTGTGAATGTCACCCTCCCTGCACAGCAGGGCCTATGAGAGGGGGGTACAGGGAGTACATCATACCCGTGCCCAGGGTCCAAAATGGGGCCCGGGAGTCAAAGGAGGGGGGCCGGGAATTTCCTGAAATCCCTGAAAATGTTTGCATATATTTTGTGAAGACTAGCATTCACATTTTGTGTGAGCCTACATAGTTTTATATATATTTTATTCGTAGAAATTATGACTCATAATAAAGCGAGGAATTTTAACTAGCGGGTGTGTGGTCGGGGTAACCTGATTAAAAGAGTGAGGTTGCATCATGGAGGTTGTGGGCTTCATGCACCTTGAACTCTGGTGAGGTGATGGCTCTGGCCCACTGGTGGCTAGTGGAGAGGCGAGGGTCAGCGGAGTCGCTGGTGGGGACCCGTGGGGGGCTGGAGTAGAGATACGGGCAGCAGCATCGGTGGCTTTCTGAAGTAGATGTCAATGACAGGGGCTGCGGTGGCCCTGCCCGGGGAGGTGGTCAGTGTCGGCAGCCCTGGGTGGCAGTTTCGGTGGTCTGGGCCTGGGTTTGGCCAGGAAGGCGGTGAGGATCGAAGAGGAGGAAGATGTTGTTGCTGCTCTTCGTGGTGTCCATCTCGGCCTCGTGGTGGTCGGGCAGGTGGCGCCGCGGTCCAGCGTTGGAGCTCCAGGCCTGCGGGCGGGCGGGCGGGCGAGGGGTTTCAGTGGAGGAACCGGTTTGGAGTGGGGCTGTGTGTGTGCGTATGCGGGTGGGTGGGTGTGAGTGGGTGTGTGTGAGTTGGTGTGTGTGAGTGGGTGTGTGCGAGTGGGTGTGTGCGAGTGGGTGTGTGTGTGTGCGAGTGGGTGTGTGCGAATGTGTGTGTGTGTGTGAGTGGGTGTGTGCCTGAGTGGGTGTGTATGAGTGGGTGTGTGTCTGTGTGGGTGTGTGTGCGTGGTGTGGGTGTGTGTGTGCGGGTGTGGGCGGGTGTGGGTGTGTGTGTGTGCGGGTGTGTGCGGGTGGGTGTGTGCGGGTGTGTGTGGGTGTGTGTGTGCGGGTGCCGGCGGGTGCGAATAAGTGGGTGTGTGTGAGTGGGTGTGTGTGAGTGGGAGGGTGAATTTTGTAAATGCACAGTTAAAACCATTAGATCTGTTGAACTTGTTAGCAAAGTATAGACTTGGTGACCTGTTTCCAAATGTTTGTGTTCGCTTTAGAATACTATTAACAATTCCAGCAACAGTAGCTTCTATCGAGAGGTCATTTAGCAAACTCAAACTGATTAAGAATTATTTAAGGTCTACAATGTCTCAGGAACGTCTTGTGGGTTTGGCCAGGCTAAGTATTGAATCAAACGTTGCCAGAACAATTAATTTTCATGCTGTGTTTTGACATTTTTCACAAAAAAGGCTAGGAAAGCTCTTTATTTAAAGTAAATACTAAGCCTATCTACCATTAAAAAAACCTTTTTACTAATAATTATGTCTTCTGATGATCTGATCTGCATTGAAATATAACAGGATGTTTCAATGTGAATTACTTCTCCTTATCTGTATTGCAGCATAAACAAAAATGTTCAAACAAATGTGCTTTCTTCCCTCTGATCCTTTTATGTTATTTATCTTTATCATGGAGTAGAGGAGCATAAGGACTCAAATGCAGAGAATCAACAGAGCACTCCATTCCACCCCTCTCTCATCTTCCATACTCTTTATGGCCTTACAGGGCAGCTACAGCTCATGGCATAAAACCATAGTGGATATAAACAGGATGACTAATGGAGAAGGGAATGGGGCCTGAAAGAAACTTTGTACCCACTGATAAAATTCCTCTCAGAGGCCCTGCTGCACAGCACCTGTGTGTGCTGTCTCTCTGGAATGTTTTGAGTAGAGATCTGAGGAACATGTCGGGTGGATGGTGTGACTGTTCAGAAGAGCCAAGAGATTGTTGCAGAAGAGAAACACAGTTTCAGGATTAAGGGGCCAGTTAGTCAGAACTCAAAACAGTGAATGTTTTGACACAGAAGGTTGTAATCTTTGGAATGGATATTCCACAGCTAGTGTCTAAACTGAGATCAGTCAGTCACCAAGGGAATCGGAGGATCAGCAAGAAAGTGGATTTGGAAACAAGATCAGTCAAGACATTGAATGACAGAGCAGGCTTGAGCGACTAGTTGTTCTACTCCTGCTTCTGTTTCTAATAAGAACACCGGTTTCCTCTGTTGTTTTAATGGAAAAAAATATTTTGTAACAATGAGCACTCCATCCTAAAGTGAAGATTATGGAGATTATCTTCACGTTAGAAGTTTAAAGAAGGGTCTGAAGAAGGGTCTCGACCTGAAATGTCACCTATTCCTTCGCTCCATAGATGCTGCCTTTCTCCAGCATTTTTATCTACTATGGAGATTATTAATATCTAAAGCTAGCCAATCCTGGATCAGAGAATCGTTGGAAATTGTGACTAATTAAGAAAATATAGGCATGAGGATAAAGTCCCAGAGATTGAATAAAGACCTTCAAATCTTAATTTTTGTCTAGTAAAGTGATCTGATTGAAAGCCGAGGCCTAAGCCCTTTGATTCCATGATTAGTATTCACTGAAAATGCTGTTCATTGGTAGCATCATTCATTGCTGTAAACTAGACTAAGTGGGACCCGTTGGGTCTTAGCATCACACGGAGGGCTGGTCCCCCAACGCAGGGGTGTTAATCCAATTGTAGAGAAACTGCCATATGGGCTACAAAAAAAGTGGATAACACAAGTCAGTTCGTACAAGCTACAACATCAAGTCCAGTTTCCAGCATTCTCCTTCTTCGCCGATTTTGTCTGCAGAGAGGCCCAGACTCGTAATGATCCGAGTTTCACACTCAGCTCCTCTGGCATGACAGCAGGAAAACCAGACATTCCTGTGAAGAAGTACACTTACGGTAGAGGCCAAGTCTCATCCCACAAAACAGAGATCATGCCAGCACCTGCCACTAAGACTGCCTTTAACAAGTTGGATGTCGACGGACAGTGCCCGATTCACAATAAGCCTCATCCCCTTAAGCGATGCAGAGGCTTCCGAGCCAAGACACTAGAGGAACGCAAAACATTTCTTAAAGAGACAGGGATTTGTTTCAAATGCTGCTCCTCAACCAATCACATGGCTAAAGATTGCAAAATGACTATTCAGTGCAAAGAGTGTGACAGCAATAAACACGTCACAGCTCTTCATTCGGGACCAGCTCTATGGACCATCAAAGACCACGACTTTGTGGATGGCGGGGAGAAAAGGGAAGAGGTTTCTCCTGACATAATTTCCAAATGCACTGAAGTGTGTGGTGAAGCCAATCACTCCCGCTCTTAAAGGTGCATCCTAAAGGACAGCCAGACAGGTCAATGAGCGTCTATGCTGTATTTGACGACCAAAGTAATAGGTCTCTCGCTCGGTCAGAGTTCTTTGACCACTTTAACATCGGGGGCGCAAATTCTCCTTACACTCTGCGCACATGTGCTGGAGTAACAGAGATGTCTTGGAGAAGAGGAACCAGCTTTGTTGTTCAGTCTGTAGATGGGAGTCTCAGTGTGC
Source organism: Leucoraja erinaceus (assembly GCF_028641065.1). Classification (NCBI taxonomy): domain Eukaryota; kingdom Metazoa; phylum Chordata; class Chondrichthyes; order Rajiformes; family Rajidae; genus Leucoraja; species Leucoraja erinaceus. The sequence continues at coordinate 19,660,129 of NC_073380.1, forward strand.
ATCTCCCCACACTCATCGAGTGCAACCATATGCCAGATGATAGATCAGAAATCCCTACTCCTGAGGCTGCCAAACACCACTCCCACTTTGAGGCTATTGCTCACCTCATCCCTGAACTCAACCCTGGTGCACAAATTCTGCTCCTTCTTGGCCGAGATGCCTTGCAGGTCCACAAAGTAAGATACCAACATAATGGGCCAAACAATGCTCCCTGTGCCCAAAGACTCGACCTTGGCTGGGTCGTAGTTGGAGATGTTTGTTTGGGTGCTGCTCACAAACCAAAGGTAGTCGCCACATATCGTACTAACGTTCTGGAGAATGGCCGTCACTCTCACTTCAGCCCATGTCCCAACCATCTTGTTCTGAAAGAGAAGCTCACTGTAAGGACAGGCAAAAACCCTCTCAGCTCCCAAAACCTACAACACTCTCATTTCTCTGGCAGCACAGTTCAGAAATCTGATGATTGTTCACTAGGAAGTGAGATCTTTGTAAGAACAGAGGATGACAACAAGGTCGCCCCATCTATTGAGGACAAACGGTTTATTCAGTTGATAGACAAGGAAATGTTCATGAATAATGCCAACAGTTGGTGGCTCCTCTTCCCTTTCGCACACCAAGGCCACGGCTGCCCAACAACAGAGAACAAGCTCTGACCCGCTTCACCAGCCTCTGTCGTACTCTCGAACAAAAACCTGAAATGAAGAACCATTTTCTGGCTTTCATGTAGAAAATCTTTGACCAAGTTCATGCTGAAGTGGTTCTACCATTACACGATGGAGAAGAATGCTGGTATCTTCCCAGTTTTGGTGTGTACCATCCACGTAAGCCTGGCCAAATCCGCGTTGTGTTTGACTCCAGTGCTCCACATCTTGGCGTCTCATTGAATGATGTGCTCTTGACAGGACCAGACTTAAACAACAGCTTGCTGGGAATACTGATCAGATTCAGGTGTGAGCAAGTAGCTGTCACAGCGGATATTGAACAAATGTTCCACAGCTTTGTCGTCAGTGAGGCCCACAGGAACTTTCTCCGATTCCTGAGGTTCAACGACATCACCAAAGAAGTTGAGGAATATAGGATGAAAGTCCATGTATTCGGCAATCGTCCCTCTCCGGTAGTTGCTACCTATGGACTATGACGAGCCACTCTACATGGAGAGGACGAGTTTGGTGCAAATGCAAAGCAATTCATACACAGGGACATCTATGTTGATGATGGACTAAAGTCACTGCCATCTGCAACTAAAGCCATCAATTTATTGAAAGCAGCCCAAGGTATGCTCGCCATCTCTAACTTGAGGCTTCATAAGACAGCATCCAACTGCACAGTCGTCATGCAGGCATTTCAGTCAACGGACCATGCAAAGGACTTGAAAGACCTTGACTTAGACATTGACTCCCTTCCTGTACAACGTAGCCTAGGGCTAAGCTGGAACCTTGTAAATGACACCTTCACATTCCATGTTGCTAACAGTGAGAAGCCATTCACTCGAAGAAGAGTGCTTGCAACCTTTAATAGCCTATTCGATCCACTTGGCCTTGTGGCTACTATTACCATCCAAGGTAAACTCTTACTACGTCAGCTCATGAGCGACGCCAGCGACTGGGATGCTCTCCTACCATCTGAAAAGGAAGCAGAATGGATTGCTTGGAGAGATTCACTGCAAGATCTCGAACAGTTTCAAATCCCCTCGAGCATACACCACATCTTCCCTTGCCAGTGCTCAACTTACAGAGATCCACATCTTTTCAGACGCTTCCATAAAGGCCATTGCAGCTGTGGCATACCTTAAGGTGGTGGATGTTGAGGGAAAATGCCACATTGGTTTCATAGTGGGTAAAGCCAAGCAAGCGCCCATGTCAGGCCACACTGTTCCCAGGCTTGAGTTAGGTGCTGCCGTTTTGACAGTGGAGATTGCTGAGCTGGTTGTGAATGAACTGGACATCAACCCCAACAGTCTGAAGTTCTATACCGACAGTAAGGTGGTGTTGGGGTACATCTGTAATGAAATCAGGAGGTTTTATGTATACGTCAGCAACAGAGTGGAACGGATAAGAAAATCCACACGACCTGAACAGTGGCATTATGTTCACACAGGTCAGAACCCTGCAGATGTTGCTACCAGGTCAGAGTCTTCAGCCTAACTCTCCGACACCAACTGGCTCACCGGCCCAGATTTCCTGTTAAATCTTGTGGAGACAGACAAGGCAGAGGAGACATCCTATGATCTCATCGATCCAGAATCTGATCTGGAGGTCCGATGCCACGCTAACACAGCCACAGACTCCCACCAAGGTATTGGTTCACATCGCTTTGAAAGGTTTTCCAAGTGGCAACCCCTTGTCAGAGCTATGGCTTCCCTCATCCACATCATTCACACCTTTAAGTCTAAGAAGAATAGCAGCACACAAGGTTGCAATGGTTGGCATTACTGTTCAAAAGCCCACACAGTTGAAATACTGTCACAAGCAAAGGCTGTCATTATCAGATGTGTACAAAGGGAAGTATACTAAACTGAGGTGTCCTGTCTAGAGAAAGGAAGGATCATTCCCAAAAACAGTTCCCTAAAGAAGCTCAATCTGATCCTTGATGGTAATGGACTCTTGAGAATAGGAGGCCGGCTTCAGCATGCTCCACTTGAGATAGAGGAGAAACACCCTCTCATCATTCCTGGTCGCAGCCATGTTGCGAGCTTACTTGTAAATCACTACCATGAGAGAGTTAGACATCAAGGCAGAATCTTCACTGAGGGAGCTATCCGCACAGATGGTATCTGGATTGTGGGAGCTAAGAGATGCATTGCCAGCAGTCTGCATAGATGTGTCACATGTATCAAACTCTGTGGAAAGACAGCAGAACAGAAAATGGCAGATCTTCCATCTGATCGTCTCAGCACAGAATCCCCTTTTACAAACGTGGGTTTGGATGTGTTTGGCCCCTGGAATATCTCCACTCGCCGTACCCGAGGAGGTGCAGCGAATAGCAAAAGGTGGGCTGTATTGTTCACATGCCTAAGCATACGTGCTGTTCATATCGAGCTGATTGAGTCGATGGACATATCGAGCTTCATCAATGCTCTACGACACTTCTTTGCAGTGCATGGTCCAGTAAAGGTGATCCGCTCTGACTGTGGGATGAATTTTAAGGGAGCCTGCAAAGAGCTGCAAATCATCCTACAAGATGAGAATAACATCTCAAAGTATCTTAATGAGGAAGGATGCACGTGGCTTTTCAACCCACCCCACTCTTCCCATATGGGGGGAGTGTGGGAAAAAATGATCGGGGTTTCAAGACGGATCCTTGACTCCATGCTTTCTCAGACTAGCTCCTCGCATCTAACTCACAAAGTGCTTTTGACTCTTATGGCTGAGGTTACCGCAATAATAAATGCAAGGCCTCTCGCACCTATCTCAGCTGATGCAGAATCACCCTTTCTTCTGACCCCATCCACGATCCTGACACAGAAGGTCTGCACCACTTCTCCTCCACCAGGATCCTTTGAAAATGCAGATCTATATTGTCAGCAGTGGAAAAGAGTCCAGCATTTGGCAAATGCCTTTTGGGAGAGATGGAGACGAGAATATCTTTCTACTCTACAGAGCCGAAGCAAGTGGCAAGACAGTCAGCCCAATGTCAAGGAAGGAGACTTGGTGCTGCTCAGAGACTCTCAGGTGAAAAGGAACCAATGGCCCATGGCTCTCGTTACCATGGCTCACCCTGATGACGATGGGAAGGTCAGGAAGCTTGAGCTGAAGGTTACCAAAGGAGGGACTATTAAGGCCTTCCTCAGGCCGGAAACTGAAGTAGTGGTGCTTATGCCATCCTAAGCCTCTACCATGGACAGTTCCTTGCTTATTTTGTTACTTGGTTGTAAATAGTTTGTAACTGACTGTAATTAGAGAATTGGTAGTGGTATTGTGATCAATACCAGACGGGGAGTGTGATGTTACATGTAAGCAAAGTGTATTTTAGTCCCTCCTAGTGGTTGCTTAAAAGATTGCGGCCACCTAAATTCACTTTTGTTCTCCATTCGTTGCTTGTGATCACATGATTGGACTCATGGATGAGACAGGCCATTTTGTATTGGATAGTGGACAGCAATGTGCTCTGAAGCCCTCTCTGTTAAATCCATTGCCATCTGCCCGTGTTGAGCCTTGGAGAAACTTTGTTGTAAGTTTACATTTCATGTTTCTTGTTTAGGGATGACTATTGATGCATATTATGTAATGTTAAGTAGCTATTTGTGCATTTACTTCATCTTTTACGTGGTTCAAGGAAGTTTTCTTCTGTCTTTAATTTCAGTTTCACAAAAAAGAGTTATGGAAGCATTGTAAAATGCAAGTTGATGAAGACAAATAAATAAATGAAATTCAACTTTATTTCCATGTCTAAGTCATCACTTAACCCTTTCAGTGCCAAGTACACCTGTTTAGCTATCTGTCACTTTGTGTACACCACACATGCAAGGGGACAGAATATTCAGCTTAAACCAGCATCTGCAGTTCCTTCCTACCATTCCTTGTCAGGGTGAGGAAAACAATCCAAACCTTTCACTTCCAATTAATATGTACTGCAAATTTAGGTTGAAAGTGGTGCCCAAACAAATGAATATACATCGAAAACTCCTTGACAAGACTCTCACTGAACACAAGCAGTTGGCTGAAAGAAACGTAGAGCAAACCACAATATAAAACCACGGAGCAGCAATAGATTAACAGTGTCAAGCGAGGCAGGAAGGGATGAGTGGGAATTTGAAGATAAAGGATGAGAATAATGACTCACAGTACAAAATGAAGTGTTTATTGAATTGAATAAATTTTATTAGCCAAGTATGTATGTTAATCCTGGCTGAAATTGAACAGCCGTAGTACCCACACTTTAATAAGGACTTTTTATTGCTAGGCCATTTTGGTCAAGTCTGGTGTGCTCTGAAGAGATAGGACAAGCTTCTGAATGGTGCCAGCAAGTCTGTGGCCCAAGGAAGCCCAATATTTAGCAGGATGGACAGACCTTTTTGGTACAGAATCACAGCATTCCTCTCAGCCCTCTCATGTTCTTAACCCTAAGGCACCGTATGCAGCCTGTGAACAGAGCACTTGAGTGGAGTCAACGACATCTTCGACTCCACCCATTAAATTTAAACTTGAGATGGAGACATTGGGAAGGGATACTCTGGCAACAATTGTTTCATTGGCAAAGGATAGTGAATTGAGTCAGGGAGCAAGGAGTAAGGTTCCTTACAAGTCGGTGCCAGATCAACTGAAGCGAACAGTAGGAGAAGTAAAGGAATCATTTCTAAAACATAGAGATTCTTTTAGCAAAGGAGGTGGTATTTCTGGGGGTGACATAATAGTGGGCTATAGGATAGCTGATCCTGTTATCGCTAATATCATGGAGACAGACCAATTTCCTGATGAATTGGAAATAGAACGGATTCCCCGTAGGCAATTCCCTACTAAGAAGGTGCCTCCTCCCACTTTAGATTTGGACATAGCAGTGGGTGCAGAAACCCAGTTCAGCAACTATGACTAAAGACACAGATGGAAAGAGATCTACCTCATTTGGAGAGTATCTAAAACTCAATTTATACGGACGGTACCCTGACTCTCGAGGTTTATGGGAGGCAGTGCAGTGACTTATTACCCCACAGGAATATAGGAAATTTCTGACGATTCTGGGATACCCTACTCCTGAAGCCTTAATGGAGGGGGTAAAAAGAGAGAGGGATAGGGAAGAGACCATTTTTGCCGCTCTTATTAAATCCTTCCAGGAACCCGCGAAATTAATACAAAGACTTGAAATCAGATGCAAAGAAGAGGAAGAATTTAAGGCTTGGATCTCTCCAAGCCTTATCTCTTCATCTCTTACCTCAAAGGTTTCTCGACTAACATAGGCAACACTTTCTCCTCCCCAGCTAATCTCTGCTGTGGGGTTCCACAAGATTCCATCCTTGGCCCCATTCTCTTCTCCCTGTATATGCTCCCCTTAGGCCAAGTCATTGAAAGGCACGGCATTTCCTTCCATTGCTATGCACATGATACACAACTCTATCTCCCCCTGAAGCCCAAAAACCAATCAAATCTACTTAACCTTACCCGCTGCCTCGAGGATATAAAGTGCTGGATGGCCCAGAACTTCCTCCAACTAAATGAGAGCAAGTCTGAGGTCATCCTTCTCGGCCACTCGGACTCAATCAAAATGATAGCAGGCAGCCTTGGAAGCCTTACCCCACTACTCAAACCTCACGTCAAAAGCCTCGGCATGATATTTGACTCAGCACTGAAATATGACAAACAAGTCAATGCCGTGGTAAAAGCTAGCTTCTTTCAGCTTCGGACAATAGCTAAAATAAAGCAATTCCTCCACTTTGATGACCTCAAAAATATCTTCCACACATTCATCCCCTCCCGCCTAGATTACTGCAACTCTTTTTACACTGGCATCAGCCAATCTTCCCTGCGCCACCTGCAACTGGTCCAAAACGCCGCAGCGAGACTCCTGACGGGCACCAGAAAAAGGGACCACATCACCCCGATCCTGGCCTCTCTCCACTGGCTCCCTGTGCGGTTCCGTATACATTTCAAGACCCTCCTCCATGTCTACAAAGCCCTCAATGGGCTTGCCCCCTCCTACATTAAACGTCTTCTCACCCACCACTCCACCACCAGGTCCCACAGATCGGCCAACTTGGGGCTGCTGAATATCCCGCGGTCTAGGCATAAACTTAGGGGCGACCGCGCCTTTGCGGTTGCAGCCCCTAGAGTGTGGAACAGCATCCCCCTTCCCATCAGAACTGCCCCCTCCATCAACTCCTTTAAGTCAAGACTAAAATCTTATCTATACTCCCAAGCCTTTCCTGACGTCCACTGAGCGAGGGCTATATGTATATATGTATGTAGTTTGTTTGTTTATACTATTCTTATAACAAATGTAAAGCACTTTGGCCAACGAGAGTTGCTTTTTAAATGTGCTATATCAATAAATGTGACTTGACTCTACTCCAGACTACCTTAGGGACATGCCTATTCGAGAACCTAATTATCCTTAATTTTCCGGGAAAGAGTATAAGACTGTTAGAAAACATAACATTGACAATAACTATTGAAACCTCTCCCACCAACCCTCGACAGTGTATTCTGTTCTCTTGGCCATTACTTTACAATAACATTCCTCAGTTATCAGTCCTGCCACAGAAAACAGTTACTCCTCATTTTATCAAAGCCCATCATAATTTTAAAAAAACATTTTGATCTCTCCATAAACTTCCCTTCATAGAGCTATAGGGCTGTTTAGCCCATCTTATTTATGCTAACCAAGCTGGCATTCAGGCTAGTTCCATTTACCTGCATTTGGCCCACATCTGGTTTGAGAATCCTCTACCCTGGAAAAAATGCGAATAGCATTCTTTTTTTTTCATGTACCTCATTTTATATACTTCAATAAAGTTACCCCTCAGTCTCCTGGGCTTCAAAGAGAAATGTTGATGTCGATTCAGTGCGATGCTTGCAGTTTGTGGGAGGTCAAGGACACCGCTGGTACCTCTGGCTGCTACAAGTGTGAGAAGTGCATCCAGGTACAGCTCCTGAAGGACGTGTTGGGGAACTGGAGAAGCAAGTGGATGATCTCAGGTTCATCTGAGAGGCTGAGTCGTTCCTCCATGAGTCCTACAACAAGATTGTTACACCAAAGGTACTGGAAGAGGGAACATGGGTGACAGAGAGAAATGGAAGTAAACATGGAATGCACAGGTCCCTGGGTGTTGTACCTCTTGTGAACAGGTTCACCCACTTAAAAGCTGTCAGGACATAGAAACATAGAAAATAGGTGCAGGAGTAGGCCATTCGGCCCTTCGAGCCTGCACCGCCATTCAATATGATCATGGCTGATCATCCAACTCAGTATCCTGTACCTGCCTTCTCTCCATACCCCTGATCCCATTAACCACAAGTGCCACATCTAACTCCCTCTTAAATATAGCGAATGAACTGGCCTCAACTACCTTTTGTGGCAAAGAATTCCAGAGATTCACCACTCTCTGTGTGAAAAATGTTTTCCTCATATCGGTCCTAAAAGATTTCCCCCTTATGCTTAAACTGTTGGGCCAGACCAGTGTTATGTGTGTGGAGTGAGCGGGCATTGGAGCAGAGCTTGCCCCATAAGAGATCAGAGGGGAAGGTGCGGTCAAAGAAAAGGATCAAGAGGTCACAGAAGTCGGTGGATCCCTAGGGGATATAGGGATACTTGGGACCCTGAAGATCGAAGGCGAGGACACTGGCCAGAGGATCAGGGGGCAGGAGGTCAATCACCCTTCTCACAGCCAAGTCCATTTTTATAATCCTGATCTGCCAGTTAATCCAGAGCGGATGGAGTAACCTGACCCCTGCCTCAGAAAAACAGAAATGATTCTGAGAAGATAAAATACCTACCTCATAACACTGGGATGGTCCAAGGGGAAATAGTAACAATCGGAATTAGAACAAAAAGAAACCTTTGGCAATACCTGGAGGGGAGTAAAAAGAGAGAAGTTAACAATTCTGTGTCGAATCAGGATCAAGAACATTCCAGTGATAAAAAGGAGCAAAATTAAGGGAACCAAGAAGGAGACAAAGTAGCTGGTGTCAGAAGATAACGAACAAAGTCAAAGAAACTTAGATTGACACTAGGGAAGGAAGGAAAATAATATATTGCGCAGAAGGTGTGTGAGTGAATTGTGAACTTGTTTAATAATTTTTGTAAAGTTGTTGTGCCTTCAGGACAATATTACCTATGAAGAAAGGTAACTTTGAGGGTATGAGACGTGAATTGGCCAAGATTGACTGGCAATTGATTCTTAAAGGGTTGAAGGTGGATATGCAATGGAAGACATTTAAACACTGCATGGATGAACTACAACAATTGTTCATCCCAGTTTGGCAAAAGAATAAATCAGGGAAGGTAGTTCATCCGTGGATAACAAGGGAAATCAGGGATAGTATCAAAACAAACGATGAAGCGTACAAATTAGCCAGAAAAAGCAGCCTACCAGAAGACTGGGATAAACTCAGAGTCCAGCAGAGGAGGACAAAGGGCTTAATTAGGAAAGGGAAAATAGATTATGAAAGAAAACTGGCAGGGAACATAAAAACTGACTGCAAACGTTTTTATAGATATGTGAAGAGAAAGAGATTAGTTAAAACAAATATAGGTCCCTTGCAGTCAGAAACAAGTGAATTGATCATGGGGAACAAGGACATGGCAGACCAATTCAATAATGACTTTGGTTCTGTCTTCACTAAGGAAGACATAAATAATCTGCCGGAAATAGCGAGGGACCGCGGGTCAAATGAGATGGAGGAACAGAGTGAAATCCAGGTTAGCCGGGAAGTGGTGTTAGGTGAAATTGAATGGATTAAAAGCCGATAAATCCCCAGGGACAGATAGGCTGCATCCCAGAGTACTTAAGGAGGTAGCCCCAGAAATAGTGGATGCATTGGTGAGAATTTTTCAAAACTCCTTAGATTCTCGAGCAGTTCCTGAGGATTGGAGGGTAGCTAATGTAACCCCACTTTTTTAAAAAGGGAGGGAGAGAGAAAACGGGGAATTACAGACCAATTAGTCTAACATCGGTAGTGGATAAACTGCTCGAGTCAGTTATTAAAGATGGGATAGCAGCGTATTTGGAAAGTGATGAAATCATTGGACAAAATCAGCATGGGTTTATGAAAGGTAAATCATGTCTGATGAATCTTATAGAATTTTTGAGGATGTAACTAGTAGAGTAGATAAGGGAAAACCAGTGGATGTGTTATATCTGGACTTTCAGGAGGCTTTCGACAAGGTCCCACATAAGATATTAGTATACAAAACACACAGTATTGGGGGTTCCTGGGATAGTCAACTGGCTTTCATGTGAAGAAAGAGTAGTGGATAGACTTGGCTTGTCAGAATCGCTAGAACTTTAGAAGATTGAGTGGGGGCCACAACTATTTACAATAGAAACTTACAAAATTCTTAAGGTGGATGGACACGGCTGGATGCAGTGTTAGCTGTGAGGGGGATCCCCGATGTTGGGGGTGGTCCAGGGCAAGGCAGCCACATGCAGTATAAGGATGTAGGGAAATCCTTTAGGACCGAGATGAGAAAAAAAAATTCACACATAGAGTGGTGAATCTCTGGAACTCTCTGCCACAGAAGGTAGTTGAGGCCAGTTCATTGGCTATATTTAAGAGGGAGTTAGATGTGGCCCTTGTGGCTAAAGGGATCATGGGTATGGAGAGAAGGCAGGCACAGGATACCGAGTTGGATGATCAGCCATGATCATATTGAATGGCGGTGCAGGCTCGAAGGGCCAAATGACCTACTCCTGGGGCACCTATTTACTATGTTTCTATGTTTCGATGAAATGCCGTTACCTGGGGAGTGAGGTAAAAAGAGTATGTGGACTCTGAAGAACGGGCAGAAGACACAGCTCAGGTAGGAGTGTGAATCTCTGGAATTTCTGCCACCAGGTAGCTCCCCAGAGACAGAAACTAATTTAAGAGGAAGAATTGATACTGTCCTATGTGGCTAAAGGGATCATACCATCTGGAGAGAAGGCAGGCACAGGATAAAGAAGGCTTGATGCCTGATGAAGTCTGAATGGCGGGCAGGCTCGAAGGGAAAAATGGCCTACTCCTGCACCTATTTTCTTCGTTCCATAGATGAAATGCCGCACCCGGGAGTGAGTTAAAAAAGAGTATGTGGACCCTCCAGCAAGCTTGGAAGGATGTGTAAACTTTTCGATCTAGCTCCCCAGAGACAGAAACATCAGCAAAGTTGATACTGTCCTATCCCTTTAAGACATCTGCGGAAGATCAGGAAGGCTGCTCCTCGGTATTCCTATTCCTACAAATTTGGAAGAAGATCTCACACATAACCTAGTGCCCAAGTGTACCAACATAACATAATAATGGACACCAGTGAAAAGGAAGAACGTCTCAAGAATTCAAGGAATTTTAGACAGCCTCTAAAGACCATTGAGGCAAGCTCCAGCTTAACAATTAAAAGATGAAAACCTGGGAATGAACATTCCTCTGTGATTCGGGGACATTACTTTGCACCTCAATTTAGCTGGTAGGAATGAAGTGACAAAATTCTGAATTAGATCTCTAAATTGTGTGGTGATGTATTGAAAGGAATTAAAAATTTGAGATTTGGAAATGGGTTATGGGATATGGCTTAGGAGTACTTTGAAATTTGAAGATTAACCTGGTATTTATATTGTCTCACCCTCAGACAGACAGACAAAGATGGGAAGGATTGGTAACAGTCATGAAGGGAAGAATAGAACTTGACAAAAATCCGGTATTAACATATGAAATTTCAGAGAACATGAGAGGTGGTGAAAAAGAACAGGGAATGAGAAAGTGCAAGGACAAAGCTTCCCTTCAAGGCTAACCACCTAGGGAAGAGTTACTGGAGAAGAAAGGGGTGACTGAATTGGAAGAAGCACCAGGGGAGTAGGTACTTGTTGTCAGAGTCAATGTATTTGACTGGTAGATCAAAATTTATCCAACCCTTGATAATAAAGTGACTACTGTTATCAAGGCATAAAGAAAATTGTCGCTAGATTCGATATTCTTAATTGGCTTGATTTGAAATAATGGTCCACAACAAATGGAAATTAATTGATGAAATTAAACAGCTGGGAATTCCACAGAAATTGGATTGAATTATCAACTGCAAACTGTGGATTAGAAAAGGGTAAAACAGACCCTGGAAGTCAAAATAGTAAATTAAAGGCTGAGATTGAATTTGGCTGAATTGAAGCCTTCCCCATGGTTGTTTGAATAAGAGTCATGTCTGTGGGGAAATCTGGACTGAACCCAGCTGAAATTAATATGATAAACCTTCATTAGAGGTACATTGGGAACCACCATGTGACTGCAGAGATAGCTGATTACTTGTTAGTGTTGATCATAGTATGGGAAAGATTATATCACAGTGCAGGAATAGTATATAGAAAAGGGCTTTTGGTTCATAGTGAATGATAGGAATGGATGGGAAAGCATCAGTGAAAGTATGGAGCGTAACATACTTCATCCCAAGTTCTCTTAGGAATTATAGGTTCAACTATGGATCAAGTACAGGGGGATTGACAACACAGATGGAAGGGATTCACGCCTATGAAAACTCGAGAGGTGAAGACTCATCAGACAGGAATTATGAAGCTATGCCCATGAAAACTCGGGAAGCTTGATGAGACTGAGAAGAAACATCATCATCTTGTTGTTAATTTGTTTGATAATGTACCAGTCACCAATGTATATTTGGTTATCATAAATGATGGTTATCAATATTTGATAAAAAGGGAGGAGTGGTAATCTTGGCTGAACTCGAGCAGCCAGAGTACCCACACTTTAATAAGGACTTATGTATTGCTAGGCCATTTTGGTCAAGCCTGGTGTGCTCTGTAGAAATGGGACAAGCTTCTGAATGGTGCCAGCAAGTCTGTGGCCCAGACCAGTGTTGCATATTCAATTGACAGATGGATGGGATTTTTGCAGAATGTAAATTGTCAAATGCATTGGATAAATGCAAACTAAGTGTTTGCATTTTTGTAAATAATTATAGTTATTGTAAATAATGTTGCGAGACAGTTACCGTGTTAAGTGTTGATTGGTTGAAATGTTAAGCCCTGTCTTGTTTGTTTGAAATCCAGGGTAAGTGTTGCATTATTCAAGGTTCTGTTAGCCTCTTCTGGAAGCTTCACCTGCAACAATGTAAGAAGATTCTGTAATTGGCCTGTGCAAGTGTCAATAATGTATTATTGTAATTTATTATACTTGATGGGATTGTAAATATACCACCCCTCTGTAGTTCGGCCCCTCAAGGTTCGGGGACCTATCAAAGTCAGCCCCCACAAACTCCTTTGTCGATATTCTGGACGAGCGCGTGGGACTGCGTGACCTTTCGGTGTTTTTCTGCTTGCATGAGGCTAAAGGGCTTGGTCAGGCAGATACAAGGGTCAAACCTGCAGTGGTTTTGGTATCGTATAGGGTGCTTTGTTGTGCTTTCTAAAAATAAAGTTTAGCTCCAGTGCTTGAATTAGTGATTTATTGACTGAACTAGACTGGGAGGAAGCTTATAAAGAGCTTATTTAAATGTATCCATACAAGGAATTTGCCTTATTGTTGCATAGTTAAATAGAACCTAGCAATATTAAATAAATTCAATTCATGAGAATATTGCAAAGTGAGTTGTATGGTACAATGCCATAAGATAATAAACCCCAAATGGAACATTTGCAAAAGCATTTCACAAGGTTGTGAAGCAGAAGGAGCACCTTGGCTAACAAAATATTGAGAGCACATTTTAGCCCTTCAGCCCAAATGGTCCATGCCAACCAAATTGGCACTCTGAATTAGTCACATTTGCCTGCATTTGGCCCATAGAGCTTGGAACTCTTCCTATCTATATATCTGTCCAAATGTTTTTTGAAAGGCATATTAAAAGATATAAGAGCATTAGCTATAAAAGTAGGAGTTGGCCAATCAGCCCTTCATGCCTGCTACTCCAGTCACAGGTCAAAGATGAACCTTTACCTCAGTACCACTCTGCTGTAATAATACTATTTCCTCTGATTCAAAATATCTTAAAATGATGATAAAAGCAAACATCCTTATGTCCTACTGGGATTTATTTTAAGGTCAAACTTTGGTCAATTATTTCAGCTAAAGTAGGAAACAATATAGGACTGTGTTACAAAGGAAGTAATTCAAGTTCCATTTAAGGAGAGTGAAAGGACAGTATTTTTGAGCAAACATAAGCGTACAAAAGGTCATTTCACCAAACAAGTTAATCGAATGCTTTGAGGATGTATCAAAATTGGTGGTTTTGTACAATGCAAAGGATATCACGTATCTAAAACTTTCAGAAGATATTTGAAACCATGCTTCTCCGGAGCTATGTGGCTAAAGGGAGAGCTCTTGGGGATAAAATAGGAAGAGATAAATAGGATAATAAATTGCTAGGATATCAAAGAAGGTAGTAATCAATTGCTGCACCGTATTGGAGATTGGAGCTGGTGGAGAATGCTGGTAGTCGATTTTGTGCCTTCCAAAAATATTTAAGTAAATGTGTAAATGATCTGAAAAGAAGGTATTAAAACTGAATATTTAATCTTGCAACTAATTCTAATTTATCAGAAGATAAATGCAGTTGGAGAAAACATATAAATCTATTCCCAGTAGTCCAACACAGGCATTTATCGAAGGTAGACAAAAGTGCTGGAGAAACTCAGCGGGTGCAGCAGCATCTATCGAGCGAAGGAAATAGGCGACCTTTCGGGTCGAAACCCTTCTTCAGACTGATCAGACATTTAGCCATTTAGACATTTATCGTATGGATCAGAATCCAATATGCATATTCGAAGGAGGTTTAGTTGTTAATTGTTGAGAACGATGATAAATCTCTTCCTATAAATTTAGAGAATGGATATGTTACAATTCATTTTAAATCACAGACTTAGTTGAGCAGGAATGCTTGCGATAACTGGTTGTAAATGGGATACCGGGAAGGAAGATAATAGACAATAGACAATAGGTGCAGGAATAGGCCATTTGACCCTTCGAGCCAGCACCGCCATTCAATGTAATCATGGCTGATCATCCCCAATCAGTACCACGTTCCTGCCTTCTCCCCATATCCCCCGACTCCACTATTTTTTAAGAGCCCTATCTACCTCTCTCTTGAAAGCATTCAGAGAACCTGCCTTCACCGCCCTCTGAGGCAGAGAATTCCACAGACTCACCACTCTTTGTGAGAAAAAGTGTTTCCTCGTCTGCGTTCTAAATAGCTTACTCCTTATTCTTAAACTGTGGCCCCTGGTTCTGGACTCCCCCAACATCGGGAACATGTTTCCTGCCTCTAGCGTGTCCAAGCCCTTAACAATCTTATATGTTTCAAAGAAAATCCCTCTCATCCTTCTAAACTCCAGAGTGTACAAGCCCAGCTGCTCCATTCTCTCAGCATATGACAGTCCCGCCATCCCGGGAATTAACCTTGTAAATTTATGCTGCACTCCCTCAATAGCAAGAATGTCCTTCCTCAAATTAGGGGACCAAAACAGCTCACAATACTCCAGGTGTGGTCTCACTAGGGCTCTGTACAACTGCAGAAGGACCTCTTTGCTCCTATATTCAATTCCTCTTGTTATAAAGGCCAACATGCCATTCGCTTTCTTCACTGCCTGCTGTACCTGCATGCTTACTTTCATAGACTGATGTACAAGGACCCCCAGATCCTGTTGTCCTTCCCCGTTTCCCAACTTGGCGCCATTTACACAGTAATCTGCCTTCCTGTTTTTGCTACCAAACCTCACATTTATCCGCATTAAACTTAATCTGCCATGCATCTACCCACTCCCCCAACCTGTCCAAGTCACCCTGCATTCTCATAGCATCCTCCTCACAATTCACACTGCCATCCAGCTAGTTGTTGGGAAGAAGCCACTCTTGAACATGGTGGTCATGTTTTTCAGTCTCCAATTGTGAAATGAGAGCTTGGCCGGGGTAATGTGAATCCTTGATGATATTGTCTGCCTTTTTGAGGCAGTGACTCCTATCGATCCATTTGATGATGGATTTACTGCTCTTTGTAATCTTCTTTATTCCTGAGTGTTTGAGTTGGCATACCAGGCTGTGATGCAACTAGTCAATATGCTCTCTACCGTACTCCTGTAGAAGTTCAAGTGTGTTCTGCACTGACAATTTAATAACTCTTGCACTGGCCACTCAAATTAGCTGCCCTGGACATTTTAATAACTGTTTTAACTGTATTTTAATGTTGCTGCTTAACCTGCTTTTAAATATTTATACTGTTTCATCAGAGACTGGATTGTTTTCATTGTTTTATTATGTGTGAAATGCTTAAGATTTATGTGCGATGCTCCGGTATTCCCTGGGAAACGTCTTCTCATTTTGCACTGCACAATTGTTGCTTTGCAAGATGACAATAAAGGTTGGTTGATTGATTGATTGTTGACAAACCAAATCTCCTCCGTCTTCTAAGGAATTAGAGGCGTTAATGGGCTGAGTGCACTCTGGCACTTGAAGTTATCTCTCTCGCCCATGAAGATAGATCCATGGAACATCGGCTTTCCCCTTCTAGGCTCAACAATTAGCTCCTTGGTCTTGCTGATGTTGAAAGCAGGATTGTTGTTCTTTTTTTTTTTTTTTTTTTTTTAATTTATTTTTTTATTATTGGAGATAGGTACATAATCTATTACATCATTACTGTCTTACATTTTTAAATTGATAATATTGTCAGTTATTATTACATTGTCTCCAATACTTTTTGCATTTTTTCTTCGTTTTTTTTTTATAACTAGATAGAGCTAAAGGGATAGATGAAATAGAGAGAGAGAAGGAAAAAGAAAGCTAAAATAAAAAAAAAAGGAAGAGGAGTGAAAGAGGTAATTGAAGAAGAATGGAAAAATTTGTTAGAGTTTAAAAACATCATTCGAGATATGTTCGTACATTTCGGAGTATAGCATTTCATCCAATCTTTAGTCCGGTTGCTAGTCAGGTTCCTGTGCTGAACTATTCTGACCCTTTAAGTAATCAATAAAAGGAGACCATGTTCCAACGAATAATTCCTGTTTGTCCAACAGGGAAAATCTGATTCTTTCCACGTTTAAGGTCTCCGTCATTTCTATAATCCACATTTTGATTGTGGGGGCCGTAGGGCCTTTCCAAAATTTTAGGATTAATTTTTTTCCTGTTATTAAACTGTAATCGATAAAGTTTCTTTGTGTTATTCTAAGTGTTTGATTTAATTCTAATATTCCGAGTATTATTAATTTTGAATTTGGTTCCAGTTGTGTGTTGGTTACTTTGGATATTATACTAAAAATATTTACCCAAAAATTTTTAATTTTTGTACAGTTTGTAAACATGTGCGATAACGTAGCTTCTAAATGTTGACATTTATCACATATAGGTGAGATATGTTGAAAAATTTTATGTAATTTTGTTTTGGCGTAATGTAACCTATGTATTACTTTAAATTGTATTAGAGAATGTCTTGCGTTTAGTGAACATTGATGTATGTGTTGTAAACTTTCTTCCCAAGTGTCTTTCGTTATTACCTGATTTAATTATTTTTCCCATGCTTGTCTGTGTAAGTCCGTCAAAGGAATGTCACTGTCTAATAAGATATTATATATATAAGATATTAATTTTTCTGTATTAGGATGCTTATTCCAACATTCATCAAGAATCTCTGGGTTTCTATTTCGAAAATTTTTAGAATTCGATTTAACATAATCTCTAAGTTGAAGATATCTGAAATAATCATTTCCTCGAAGTCCATAAATCTGTTGCAACTCCTGAAATGTCAAAAAAGAGCCTTCCTTGTAAAGGTGTCCCATATTTTTAATTCCATAATTCTTCCATTGTGTAAAACCCCCGTCTAAACATGAAGGCTTAAACAATGAATTATTCACAATTGGAAGAAAAAGAGATAAGTTATCTAATTTTAATGTCTTTTTTAATTGTTTCCAAATTCTTATAGCACTAAATATTATAGGGTTTTCCCTGTAAATTTTCTTGTTTAATTTAGACGTAGCAAATAATATCGAACCAATATCATAAGGCATACAATCTTCCTTTTCCATTTTTAACCAGTCTGGTTGCTGGTCTATTTCTCCCAACCAGAAATTCATATTTTTAATATTAACTGCCCAGAAATAAAACAAAAAGTTAGGTAAAACCAAGCCTCCATTATTTTTTGATTTACACAGGTGTCTTTTGCTTATCCTATGATTCTTATAATCCCAGATAAAATCATTAACAATAGAGTCCAATTTTTTAAAGAAGTTTTTTGCCAGGTATATCGGAATCGTCTGAAAAAGGTATAATATTTGCGGTAAAAAAAATCATTTTTATGGCATTAATTTTGCCAACCATTGAAATAGGTAATGTTTTCCAGTATTGGATATTCTTATGTAATTTATTCAATAATGGGGGGAAATTTGCTTTAAATAATGATGTATATATCTTAGTTACATAGATACCTAGATATTTAAATTTTTCATTTACTACTTTAAATGGGAATTGTTGTATTATCTGTTTGTTATGTTCCCTTATTGGCATAATTTCACTTTTATTCCAATTTATTCTGTATCCTGAAAGTGCACCGAATTGGTTTATTAGTTTTAATAGGTTTGGGATACTAATTTCTGGTTTTGTGATGTAAATTAATACGTCATCTGCGTATAGAGAAATTTTATTCACTGTGTCTTTAGTGTTATACCCATATATTTCCGGATGCCCCCTAATTCTTTCTGCAAGTGGCTCAATAGCAAGTGCAAATAGTAATGGAGATAACGGGCATCCTTGTCTACAACCTCTAGATAGACTGAATTTAGATGACAGTCTTTGGTTGGTAAGTATTCTAGCCGTAGGATTTGTGTATAACAGTTTTATCCATGTGCAAAATTTCTCCCCTAGCTGCATCTTTTCCATCACCGAAAATAAATAAGGCCATTCGACCTGATCAAATGCTTTTTCAGCGTCAAGTGAGATTATTGCTAAATCTTCATTAATAATTCTCTTGGTATATATAATATTAAATAATCTTCTTAGATTATAATATGAATACCGTTTCTGAATAAAGCCTGTTTGGTCAGGGTGTATTAATTTATTCATCACTGTACTTAATCTACGTGCTAGTATTTTAGTTAGTATTTTCTGGTCTGTATTCAGAAGTGCAATTGCTCTGTATGATCCCGGATCTTCCGGATCTTTATCAGCTTTAGGAATAAGCGTTATTATAGATTCATTTAAGGTGTCTGGGAGTTTCTGTTGGGTGTAGATATAATCATATAGTCTTTGCAAGCGTGGGCACAGCAAATCATGACATTTTTTGTAAAATTCGGAACCTAGACCATCTGGCCCTACTGCCTTACCATTTTTTAGAGAGCCAATAGACTCCTCAATATCCTTTATCGTAATTTCCCTTTCTAATAATTCTCTATCATTTGAATCTAAACCTTTTAAGTTACATTTTATTAAAAAATCTGCTATTCCTTCTGATTGTGCTACAGTTTTAGTTGAATAAAGGTTGTGATAGTATTGTAGAAATCTATCATTTATATCCTTGGGCATTTTTAATAATTGGATTGTTTTCATTGTTTTATTATGTGTGAAATGCTTAAGATTTATGTGCGATGCTCCGGTATTCCCTGGGAAACGTCTTCTCATTTTGCACTGCACAATTGTTGCTTTGCAAGATGACAATAAAGGTTGGTTGATTGATTGATTGTTGACAAACCAAATCTCCTCCGTCTTCTAAGGAATTAGAGGCATTAATGGGCTGAGTGCACTCTGGCACTTGAAGTTATCTCTCTCGCCCATGAAGATAGATCCATGGAACATCGGCTTTCCCCTTCTAGGGTCAACAATTAGCTCCTTGGTCTTGCTAATGTTGAAAGCAGGATTGTTGTTCTGATCAATCAGATTTTCAAGCACCTGCCTATATTCTGACATCATTGCGTGTGATTCATTCAAAAACGACGGTGTTGTCAGACAATATAAAGATGGTATTGAAACAGTGTATGGCTACACGGTCATGGTTATTGAGTGAGAAGACCAGGGACTGAGCACACAGCACTGAGCTGCTCCTGTGCTAGATGGTTATCGAGGAGGAAGCTTTGTTGCAAATTTGTACTGAACATGCTATTCATTCCTGCATGGAACAAACAGGACGGAGGTCGCACAATCAAAGGGGAAAGTTATGTTAATCAAATTATCACTGGTGTGGATTTTGGATTATAAATAAAGAGTACTAAGAGAGTGAGAAGCAGCTACAGTTATGTGGTAGAATGTTGTAAGGGACACTTTGCAGGAAATCAGGAGCAGAATTACCGCATGGTCATCATGTTGAAATCTATCTGAAGACATTTATAGTTAGAGAATAAATTATGTTCAGTTGATATGGTAGCTTGTAAGGCAACTGCAATCTGCATTGACCCCCTACAGGGAGTGGGAGAGAGGGAGAGAGAGGAAGGGGAGAGGTGGAGAGAAGGAGAGAGGGGGGGGGGGGGGGGGGGGGGGGAGGGAGAGGGGAGGAGAGAGAGAGAGAGGGAGAGGGAGAGAGAGCATACAGAGGTTAAATAGAGTACAATATTTTACAATATTTTGTGTCGTGTAACATTGTAGTGCTTGTATTTTTGTTACTTTACTGGTGAATTTTTTTCTGTTTAAAAGATTTCTGAGATCTGATGGGGATTTTTACCACCCAAATGGGTTTGGACCAAAGTCAACGAAAATAACTGTAGGAGAAACAGGGGGGTGGGGGGTGGTGGGGTGGTTGGCAATCACCGAGATACAGTGTTGAGTAATGTAACAGGCGCAGGGAAGAAGCTGTTTCTGGACCTGCTGGTCCGGCAACGTAGAGACCTGTAGCGCCTCCCGGATGGTAGGAGGGTAAACAGTCCATGGTTGGGGTGAGAGCAGTCCTTGACGATGCTGAGCGCCCTCCGCAGACAACGCTTGTTTTGGACAGACTGAATGGAGGGAAGTGAGGAACCGGTGATGCATTGGGCAATTTTCACCACCCTCTGCAATGCTTTCCGGTCGGAGACAGACCAGTTGCCATACCATACTGTGATGCAGTTGGTAAGGATGCTCTCGATGGTGCAGCGGTAGAAGTTCACCAGAATCTCAGGAGACAGGTGGACCTTCTTTAGTCTCCTCAGGAAGAAAAGACGTTGGTGAGCCTTCTTGACCAGAGTTGAGGCATTGTGGGTCCAAGAGAGGTCATCGGAGATGTTGACTCCCAGAAACCTGAAACTGGAAACACGTTCCACCTCCGTCCCGTTAATGTGGATGGGGGTTGTGCATGCCGCCCCTAGACTTTCTGAAGTCTACAACGGGAGGGCTGGTCCCCCCAACGCAATAGTCCACCTCTCCATCAATTCCAATATTGCTGGCCAGTAGAGGGGGGGGCTTTCTGGAGCGCTAGTATGGGTGTTATGGGTTGAAAGGACTGGTTTCCAGAGGACTAGTATGGACATTGTGGGCCAAATGGATTCTTAGGCTGGCGGTTTAGTCACTCAAGCCTGTTGTGCTGGCAGCTCACTCACTCACGGCTGGTGGGCTGGCAGTTAATTCACGGCTATTCCTTGAAATTACATTTCAAGCAGGGTGCAAGGCCACCAAATACAAGTGCAGTTTCTTACCACTTCACCGTGGTGGAAGGCCACCAAATTCAAGTGCAGTTTCATACCGTTCCAAGTAGGGTGCAAGGCCACTAAAGACAGCGAGTCCTGACCTCTCCCTCCTCCATCTTGCAGAGACTGAGACACGCCCGCACTTCTGTGTTTTATAGTCCCTCCCCCACCCCCACCAGAAGGGGCGTGGCCTTCATGGTGTGATTAACAGGAGAGAGAATCTCAACATCATTTAAACACTAATCACTCTTTTATTTAACATCGATGGGAAAAATCCTCGGCACTTGATGAGCGGAGGGGCACTCTGAGTAAGATGGCCAAAAATCACAGCCGTATGTGGTAGCGTTTCTTTCTAAAATCATTACAAAGCGCAAACAGGAAGTGATCAAGATTAGACTTTTAATTATATAGAAGGCAAGGCAACTTTAATTATGCAAGGCCTTTAATTAGGCAAGGCAACTTTAATTTGGCAAGGCAACTTTAATTAGGCAAGGCAACGTTAATTAATCAACGCAGCTTTAGAATTTCCAAACCAAAAGCAACACAGCTTTAGAATTTCCAAACCAAAGGCAACACAGCTTTAGCATTTCCAAACTAAAGGCAACACAGCTTTAGCATTTCCAAACCAAAGGCACCACAGCATTAGCATATCCAAACCAAAGGCAACACAGCTTTAGCGTTTCCAAACTATATTTTCAAACCACATTAAGGGCACTGACAGGTCTGTAAAACCACTCACAGTTTAGTAGCCATGTGTTCAGTGTTATTCACAGCTCAGTCTAAGGGACATGACCCTCTCGCAGAGACTGACTGAGGCACTCAACACTTCCGAGTTTTATAGTCCCTACGGAAGGGGCGTGGCCTTCAGGAGAGAGAATCTCAACATTTTTTAAACACTAATAACTCTTTTAAAATCCTGTTGTCCAGCGCAACGGAGGGGGAATTTGAGTAAGATGGCCAAAAATCACAGCCGTAAGTGGCAGCGTTTTATCTAAAATCAATATACAGAACAACAGGAAGTGATCAAGATCAGACTTTTAGTAATATAGATTTCAGGCAACAGTTTGGAAAAAGTAGTTTTTTAAAATATTTTGTGCAGAGGCAAATAAAACAGAAGAAGTTTGGTTTTTGAGTTTCTAGTCAATGATGACTGTGCAGCGGCACCTAGTGGTGGCCTGGGGAATCACAAACCCTCGCTATTGGCTCGCGCCATCACGTGATCATGGGAGTGATTTTGTAGAACATTAATTCAAGCTGCACCCTGTTAGAAGGAGTTTCGTATTTTTGGTTCTTCTATACTCGTTTGAGTAAATCGCTTTATTGTAATTCAAAAATAAAGAATCTTACTTTACTCAATCGACTCGACTCACCAAAGTGTTGACCCGAATCGGAATTAAAATTGGATTTAAAATTGAAAATTAAAATGTGAATTGAAATTGAAATTAGAATTGGAAATGGTCAAAAGAGGAACTGTGAGCAGCAGGGCTTCCCTTTAAGAGACCGGACTAAGGAATTATTCAGTAGTTAAGAACTAGTATAAGCGAGCACCCCTAGACAGAGAACAAAGCCAATAGAGTAAAGAGTCAATATAGTAAAGAGCCAACAAAATAGAGAATCAACGCAGCAACAAGTTACCATAGTGAGAAGACATACATAAATAAGAAGAGGTACTGAAGGAGAGACTTAGTATATTAGAGGGGAAAACTTGAATAGGTATTGAGAATAGCAGAGCCGATGCATATTTGATCGATGGATTTGAATTGTTTAACACTTGATGGTAAAGCGGCTTCTATTATCAGGGTGGGAAGAAATTGTCCCTGGATTCGGCAGTCTTGATTGGATTTATGATGAAATTGACAGCATATGGAAATTGATTGTTTAAATTTGAACAGCTGGGAATTCCACATGAATAGGAATGGAATTGTATTCTCGGCTACAATGCTGTGGAATGAGAAGGATGAGATGGACACTAAAATTTGAAATAGTAAATTGAAGGCTGAGACTGAATTTGGTTAAATTGAAATATTTATCATGGTTTGCTTTAAATTAGTCATGCCTGTAAGGAAATCTGGACAGAACCCAGCTGAAATTCATATGAGAACCCATCATCAGATATACATATTATAACATTGTGTGAATATGAAGAGGGCTGATTAGTGTTGATCCTAGGAATAAAGACTACATTATGGAATAGTAATACAGTGATAGAGCAGAATATAATAGGTTCGAGTGAAATGGAACAGGGATAGTGTTGCAAAATTATAGTGAATGTATGGGAAAGCATGGGTGCATGATGGTTACTTGCTTTGTCCCATGTTTTTCAGGAATTATAGATTATAGGTTTGACTGTGGAAAGGGATGGAAGAATGAGAAACAACACGGATGGAGGGAATTTGCGCCCACAAAAACTTGGGAGGTGAAGACTCATCAGATGGAAATTGTGAAGCTATGCCCATGAAAACTCGGGACGCTTGTCAAGATTCTGGGAAGAAACATTATCATCTTGTGTTGCTGATAGATGAAAAATGTAATGGACACACTTATGTATATCTGGTTAGTTGATTATTGAACTATTTGGTTATCATAAATGATGGGTTATCATATATGATTTTAAAAAAAAGGAAGAAATGTTAATCCTGGCCAGATTGGAGAGGCTAGGACTAAAATGGGATAAAAGCTTCAGGGCTGCCGGGAGATTTGGTCAAATTGGAATTGCTCTCTGCAGAACGGGGACAAGCCGTGGAGTGGTGCCAGTGTGTCTAGTGCCTCGATACAAGTTGCAAGAAAAGAATAAGAACATCTGAAGACCCTATCAACTAGGTGCAAAATGCATGGAATGGATTGGATGGCTGCAAACCAGACATACACCTTGTAAATAATTGTAAATAATTGTAAATAATGTTGCAGAGTTCTACTTTGCCGAATGTTGATTGGATGAGTTATTGAGCCTTGTCCAGGTTTCTTGCAGAGTAAACGTTTCCAAGTTGGCTTCTTTGAGAAGTCCTGTTTGAATACAATGTATTGAGCTGCTGTATTATTGGGTTAGGGAAATGTCTGTTATGTATGGGGTTAATCGATATATGTAATTGGATAGTTAAGAGACCACCCCCATGTGGTTCGGCCCCTCAAGGTCCCGG
Organism: Leucoraja erinaceus; assembly: GCF_028641065.1. Taxonomy (NCBI): domain Eukaryota; kingdom Metazoa; phylum Chordata; class Chondrichthyes; order Rajiformes; family Rajidae; genus Leucoraja; species Leucoraja erinaceus. The sequence continues at coordinate 19,684,459 of NC_073380.1, forward strand.
GTCCTATAAAAGTCCGGTACCACGAGGTCCAGCGATGATCTTCTGGGACAGCGCTTGGGACTGCGGGACCTTCTGGAGTGTCTCTGTTTGAGCGAGGCCTAGAGGGCTTGATCAGGCAGATACGAGGATTTAACTCGCAGTGGGATAGGTACAGTAGTTGAACTGTAATTGTGTTTTGTTAAAATAAAGATCAGTTGTTCAAGTGCTTGATTCAGTGTTTTTGACTGAAACTAGACTGGGGGAAGCTTAGAACGAGCAATTTACAACTGCGCATTTCCACCATCTACATACACTGAGGACAATTGACCTAGAAACCTGTACTTCTCTAGAGTGTGGGAGGAAACTGAAGTTCTTGGAGAAAATCCACACAGGTCACGGGGAGAACATACAAGCACTGTGGTCAGGATCGAACCCGGAACCTGGGCTCTGGCTCTGTAAGGCAGTAACTTTAGCGTTGTGCCACTGTGCCGTCTCTCGGAATCAACTGATTTCCACTTTAAGCAGAATTGGGCACCTGTGTTCAGCGTGTCGGGGCAACTGTGAGCTCTTCCCACTCACACTAACTCTTTCTGACTCCCACTATCAACTGTAACCTCATGCACTTGGCAAATTGACCCTATACTCAGTCTGAGCATGCTGCAGCCTTCTGATTCAATACTGAATTCAACACATCACTATGTGTCAGAACTGGCCAGATTTTCCTCTCTCCACTGACACTGTCTGATTTGAGTTTAATTTAGTTTAGTTTAGGGACACAGCATGAAACAAGCCCTTTACCCACTGAGCTCACCCTGACCATCGAACACCGGCTCACATTAGTTCTATATTATCCACTTTCTCATCTACAACTCCTACAATTTTTATGGAAGCCAATTAACCTACAAACCAGCATGTCTTTTCTTCTGGTAGACACAAAAGGCTGGAGTAACTCAGTGGCAGCATCTCCGGAGAGAAGGAATGGGTGACGTTTTGAGTTGAGACCCTTCTTTGGAATCTTTTCTTTTCTTTTGTTTCCTTTCTTTTCCTGCCTTTTCTTCTGCTTTGATCAGCATTTCATAGGATTTAGATCTTTGTTTGTTGGTTTCCTCTAACCAAATCATCCTATCTTGAGTAAAGTACTAATCCCCGCCAACACACATGGCATTAACACATTAATACAAATTGTGTATACAATCTGTACACCAATGCTTTAAAAGAATATATACCCAACCCTACCTGAACCAAATACATACAGTCAGGTCTGATCAGGTAGGCAAGTTAAAATGAAATTTTTTCTAGAATAAATAACATTATGGATTTTGAAAGTCCCAGTGAGAATGCACAAAACAATGATATACTGGAGCATAAGAACGTTATCTGTTGATTCCAATGGGTTCAGAAATATTATTGTGTTAATGTGTTTGTAAAGCTGCAGCAAGTAAGAATTTCATTGTTCCGCTCCCAGTGCTTATGACAATTAAATGCTCTTGTCTCTTGATTCCACAAATGATCACAGTTCTATTCTGTCGCAAATGCACAGAAAACTCAGAATACAATTGAGGCTATTTCAGCTGGTTCATGAGGGGGGATTTGGAAAGAAGCTGATGAGAGGAAAATTAAGCTTCTTTTTAAGTGATCCCAGTGCGATGGTTACCATCAGTAGCTCCCTTATCCCACACATTCACCAATTATATCTCCAGCCATGGACGGAAATATTTCAAACAACTTGATAGACTTTGTGATAATACGAGTTAATAGGTCTGACATCTGGAGAAGGGATATTGGACTGATAGGTGAAGTACATGGTAAAAAGAGATACTGTTGGAAAAGAGAAGGCAGAAGTGCACACTTCAATAACTTAATTCCTGAGAGACAAACAAGGAAATATTGAAAAATTATGCAATATTGGGTGTTCCAGCAGTCAATCCAGTGAAGGTTGTGCAAAGAATTGACCCACGGTTTTAATTAATTAAGGAAGGACACCTTCCTCCTGTTAAGAAGTGGATAGAACACCAAATACACGTTCCTTTCAGAAGACCAACAGATTCATAAATCCTGCAGGGGATTTAATGTGTAAATAATGTGAATATATGAATTGCTCCTTTCAAACTGGGAAAAGCAGTGTAGTGAATGCAACTGAGTGATGTAAATGTGTAACTTCTATGTACATGCACAGGGTAGTTAACAGAAGCAGAGTAAACAAGAGACTTGTATTCTAGAAGTTCTTCATGTCTCTATGTGATTCATTACATTGTTAGCACTGCACGCATTTGGAATAGGAACCCCCATGTACATTTTATACAGGGTTGTGAATCTTTGGAATAAGCTACTCTAGGGAGTGATGAATGCTGTTGTTCAGTATATTCAAGGCTGGCATAGATTTTTTTGGATGATAGGGGAATTAATGTTTATCGGAACAGGGTTGGAAGGTGAGATTGAAGCTGAGGATAAGTTTGGCTGTAATCTTACTTGAATGGTGTATCAGGCTTTAGGGAGTCTATGGTCTACTACTGCACAGGTGTCCTTTGTTCTAATGCATGTTTGACATTTATTTTGTAAAAGATTTGAGAAAAATGGTTTGATAATTGATTTCCAGCGGGCTTCATTAATCTGGCTGAAAGAGAGAGGATGAAGCTAAAGGGCATTTCCTCAATTGCTCCCAATCATTTTTATTGATGTAGGCGAATGAAGTATATTACTGAAAGCTTCTTTATATTTTTGCCTTGGTACTATTCAGATCTTTCCTGTTTCGATTAAGCTGGCATTGCTTAAACTGTGCTCTCAAGTATGCTTTTTTTTAAATTGCACTGTGCTGTATTTTCTTTCTTCCCCACTCACTTAAGAAAGAATGGACCACTATCTGACCAAACTCTGGAATCATCAGATTAAATTTAGATCCTCAAACGGTAGAACTTATTTTAGTTTAGTTTAGTTTAGAGACATAATGCGGAAACAGACCCTTCGGCCCAACAGGTCCACACTGACCAGCGATCCCCACACATTAACACTATCCTGCACACACTAGGGACAATTTACACTTATACCAAGCCAATTTACCTACATATATGTAGATCTATGGAGTGTGGGAGGAAACCGAAGATCTCGGAGAAAGCCCGCGGGGTCATGGGGAGAACATACAGAAAGCACCCGTAATTGGGATCGAATCCGGGTCTCCAGTGCTGCAAGTGCTGTAAGGCAGCATCTCTACTGCTGTGCCACCGTGTCATTGTCTTGTGATACAACATGAATAAGAAGTATAAAAGTATTACCATGAACATTCCCCATCTCCCAATGAGTCCTAATGACATTTTCTCAAATCTTTCCCCTTTATCATAGCACATGGCACAGTACAACCCATAATGTCTGTGTCAAATACAATGCCAAGTTCTTGTTTAATCTTTCTATTTTATTTCGAAGTCATGTGAGTGACTACATGAAGACTTCAAAGCTCTGTGGTTTCATGCAGTAACCCAATCTGTGTGTGAAACACTTAAACAGATAAACCATAAATGGTAGGAAAAACATGGGTTATTAATATCATGATGCTAACTTGCATACATGCCATTGTTCTTAACCGGACCGTAGTCCCAATAGACTGTTGAGTTAGACAATAACTCATGCAATACTGCAAAGTTCTATCTGCAAATACCCAGACATATTCAACCAAATTTTATAATTTGTTAACACGCTGTATGTAAGCCTCTTGCTGTATGATGAAAGGGCAAATCCATTCTATTGGCTGCTAATGAGTCATCAGCAATATCTTGAGACTATTGAATAACAAAAAAGAAACTATCTTTCATCGCACTGAGACATCTTTGTCAGGTCTCTCCCAAGCCTACAACCTCCAGAACCAAGAGAAGCAAGAGCATCTGATGCATAGGAACATTACTGTCTTCAATTCCTCTTCCTAATCGTAGAATGCCCATATACATGTCATTACTTCATTTTCATTATCATTTTATTTAAACCCATTCAATGTATGTCTTGACTCTAGTTTTTATTATTTTTATTTAGCTGTGTATATGTGGCGGGTGGGGGGACCGTTAGTCTCTTCCCTGTACGGGGACCCGACTTTTTCACTGTCGGGTCTCCAATGTCATTGGGCCTAACATTGTGGAGCCGGCGGCGGCTTCCAGCTGGGACCAGCCTGAAGGCTCCAGTCACGGAGCCTGCGGACCTGACATCGCGGAGCTGGCCGTCTTCGGAGCGGGAAGAGCTGTGGTGGTGCACGGCTGCAGCCTGACTTTGGAGCTTCGGAGTCTCCGGCCGCAGGCCAAATGGACAGGAACATTGGGAGCTCACAGGTCCCTGGTGGGAGACCGCTTTTCGGAGCTCCCGCAACGGCAACTTCCCCCGCTGGAATTGCGGGGTTTAAAGGACTCGGAGCGGTGCCTAACATTGCCCCGCGCGACTTAAACGGCCACGGGACTTACCATCCATTCTATTCTATTCTATTCTATTCTATTCTATTCTATTCAGAAGTTTTTTCCTAACAATGTTGTTGGGACATTATCTTACGGGCTGTGAGTTGCAGATGGATCTTGTGGTGGATAGTAAAAGCCGGCTGTGCCCCCAATGCTTATATTCCAGAAATGAATTTGTGAAAAACATTTGAAACCATGGTCTGCTTCTTACAATCTACCATGCAAATGTTAAAGCATTCAGGGTGTGCCAAGTATTTAAATGGCAGTAAAACACGAACACAAGACAGTCGAGGGAAGGAGTATGCCACTATACCCCTCAAGCCTGCCCCACCATTCGATGACATTGTGGCTGATTTAAACTTGTTTCAACTCCTCTTCTGTACCAGTTCCCCATAACCCTAATTTCCTTAATATGTCAAATATGTATCTGTCTCCACCTTAAATATATCTAATTATTTGATTTCCACCACCTGGGAAGGTGCATATTCCACGTCCGACCAATTAATTTCCAGAAATTCGTCACCCTTTAAGAGAAGAAATGTTGATACACTTTAGTTTGGACTGATTGCCCCCTTATTTTGTAACTATGTTACCTTGTCTGTGATACTCCTATTAAAGAAACCATCGCAACATCTATCCTGTCAAGCCCCATTAGGATCTTAGATTCTGAATAAGATCAATCTTGATTCTCCTAATCTCCAAAGAATGCCAGCCCAAACTATCTGGCCACTCTTGATAGGACAATGCTATCACCCCAGGAATTAGCCTGATGAATCTCCTTTGAAAACTGCCCACAATGCTACAATATCCATTTCTTAAGGAATTTCACCAAAACTGTGCACAGTTTTGCAAATGTGCTTCACCAACACGGTAGAACTGAAACAAAACACCTGTATTCATAAACTCCATTCACCTTGGCCATAAAGGCCAACATGCCATTTGGCTCTGAACTACTTGCTGGATCTATCTGCCTGTTAACCTTCTGTGATTCATGATTCATATGGTAGATTAGCTTGATCTTTATTAACTTCACTCATTTGCAATTTTTAGTTAAGTTTAGTTTAGAGATACAGCATGGAAACAGGCCCTTAGGCCCTCCGAATCTGCACTGATAACAATCACCCATACACTAGTCCTTCCTACGCACCAGGAACAATTTACAAAGCGCATTAACCTACAAACCTGAACGTCTTTGGAATGTGGGAGGAAACTGGAGCACCCGGAGGAAACCCATGCGGTCATGAGGAGAATGTGCAGGATCAGGATCGAACCCAGGTCTCTGGAGATGTAAGGCAGCAGCTTTACTGCTAATTTCTTCAATTACCTAGAATTAACCTACTTTCTGACACCTCATCCTTTCCCGCACATGCTTTGAATTTCAAGGCTTTTGAAACATTCTCAGGCGAGGAAACATGCCATACAAATACAAATAATATTTTTAAAATATAAACCTCAATATCACCAATCATATCCTTATTTATCTCTATACTTATAAAACTCTGATCTTAGATGTTTGTGTGTGTGTGTGTGTGTGTGTGTGTGTGTGTGTGTGTGTGTGTGTGTGTGTGTGTGTGTGTGTGTGTGTGTGTGTGTGTGTGTGTGTGTGTGTGTGTGTGTGTGTGTGTGTGTGTGTGTGTGTGTGTGTGTGTGTTTGTGCTTGTGGGGGGGTAGTTAGTACATGTGTGATGCCGCAGGTCGCCCCTCACCCTCCCTCAACCGCTCGTTGAGGGGACGGGATCCAACGGGTCCCACTTGGTCTAGTATAACTATAAAACTCGAATCTTGTATGTGGATTTGTGGATTTGTTTGTGTGTGATCACATCTTCTCGAAAAAACGACGCACTAACGGTAAGATTTTTACATATTCCAGTAGAGAAAATCGCCTTTTCTGAAAAATTCATGCTTTATTTCTCGAGCTATTTATCAAAATGTTCACAAATCTGAAATAACTTTGAAAATAAACCGGCTCTTTCACGGATGATGTCACAATGGATCGGCTTTATGCGGCCTGCACTGTGTTCACACGCTGCGAGTGACATCACCCCCCGACCACTCCTCCCCGTACTGCAGCCGGGAGCCTGCAGCGACCAGCCAGGAGCAAGGGATTATTGCGTTCGGGAACCTGCCCTCCCTCGTGATGACCTCTCCCCCCAGGCTCTGGATTGAAGACCCTGAACTTGCAGTCCTTTGGTTGACGCCCGCCCCACTGCCCGCTCCTCGCTGCAAACCCCCCTCTCCCTGATCTCTTCCTCATCTCTGCCTCCTCCTTCTCCTCCTCCTCTCCCCCACCTCCTCTCTCCCCCTTCCTCCTCTCCCCCCCTCCTCCTCTCCCCCCTCTCTCCATCCCATCTCTCACCTCCCTTTCTCACTCTCTCGCTCCCTCCTCTTTCTCCCCCCCCAACTATCTCTCCCCCTCCTCTCTCCCCCCCTTCTCCTCCCTACCCCCCCTCTCTCCCCTACTATCTCCCCCCCCTCTCTTTCCCCCTCTCCCCGTCCCCCCAATCCCACCTCTCTCTCCCCCCTCCCCCTCTCTCTGCCCCCTCTCCCCCCTCTCTAGGCCCCCCTCTCTCCTTCCCCTCCTCTCTCCCCCCCCATCTCTTCTCCCCCTTCCCCCCCTCCCTCCACCCCTCTCTCCCGCCCCCTGCCTCTTAAAGGAGTTCTCGTAGCAGATTCTCCATCTTCTTTTCCTTTTTCTTCATTTATAATCCATAGACATCTGATCAATCATTGGAATATCACCACAGAACAATTAACTGATGGATAACTCGAGTCATCGATCTCCTTCAGGAGCACTAACTTTATCTGACTATTTTATAGGTGCGCTGCCTTCCTGCCATATTCCACGTCCGACCAATTAATTTTGTTCAGAACTTGCCACCATTTAGTTCACAACAGGTAACGACTTTACCAACTGGGATAAGATTAGGAGGGAAGTTGAAGTGATTTGCTAGACCCCATTCAGTCAAGTGTTCTGTATGCTAATCTAGTCTAAAATTAATCCTATCTCCATTCGAGTTAATAGTACAACTCGCATTCATCAACATCAAGAACTTGGCAAGTCATACTACTTTGCTTAACAAAATACTGGGGAGAAAAATAATCTATTTTGTCAAACTGGTCCTAAGAATCCCATAGCATAATTTCAAAGAAGAGCAGAGATTTCTCAAAGTCAAGGATATATTTATACTCAAACTGGCATCATTTAAAATATACAGGTGATCATCTTGCTACTTGTGAGAGTTGGTTTGTGCAAACAGATTGCTGCTTTTCTGATATTTTGATCATAAAGATCCTTCCAATGGAGATGTCAGGAAAGTGCTTTGGCAGAGCAATAACTTTGAAAGAGGCATAGGAAATAGAAACATGTGGAAAGGCAATTCAATCTGAGAAATAAGGGGCGGTAAGGTGGCGCAGCATTTGGGTTGATGCCTTAGAGCACCTGGAATCCGGGTTCGATCCTGACTATGGGTGCTGTCTGAAAGGAGTTTCTACGTTTTCCCTGTGACCACATGGATTTTCCATGGGTGTTCTGGCTTCTTCCCACATTCCAGAGACGTAAAGGTTTGTAGGTTAATTGGCTTCAGTAAAATTGTAAATTGAACCTAGTGTGTAGGATTGTGTTTTTGTATGGGGATTGCTGGTAGGTGCAGACTCCGTAGACTGAAGGGCCTGTTTCCATGCTGTATCTCTAAACTAAATTAAAATTGTATTATTAAAGCCCAAGAGAGGTTAAAAATGTCACATATTTGCAATTACTAACACAGTACTGAGTTTTACTATTCTCTTCACATTGCTCTCTAAGCTTGATATAAATTTACCCATTAGACTTACAAGACCAGATATGCCCTGCTGTACCACGGGCTCCCTATTGCTTTATCCTATTGAATACAGCATTAATAACTTTTGCAGAATATAACCTGGAGCAGTTGACCCATTTACATGTTTCCAAGCAAATGGTCTTTTCTTTTGAGAAATCACGCACTTACAGAGGTGCTAAGAATACATGGCAGAATACACAGTTAACAATAAAATCTTTATATCTTCTTATCACTTGTAATGTATAATATTTCTTGTACACATTGAGCCAAATGGATGATGTTTGAAGAGTACATGAAATATGTAATCAACATCAGTTAATACATTGAGAGCAAGAAAGTAAAGACTTTTTCAAGATGATTAACTGTGCAAAGGACAAATCCAGCTCCACAGTGATTAAATTGTGCTAAATACAAATATATGTCTAATTAGATGGTGTAGCCATGAGTACATAACAGGCTTGAATCCGTTATTCGGATCAGGCAGTCTATGTAAAGAATAATTCTAACTGGGGTGGGATTTGTGTGGTGATATGTAATTCAAGACTTCAGTTGGATTAATGGACACATGAGATAATACAAAAGACTGTGAATTTGAGGAATATGAGCGAAGATAATATTCTGGAGCGTTGTTTGATTACGCAAACATTATTACAATACTGTATGGTTGGCAATGTGATTGCAAAATGATATACTGAATTTATAGATGAAATGTTGATGGAAGTAAAATAACTGAGTAGTTATGTGTTGGACCACATTCAAAATACAATGGAGGGGGTGCTATTAGTCTGAAAGAATATTAAGGTGAGTAAATCCCCAGAGTCTGACCAAATGTATCCTTGAGGCTTGTGGTAAGCTAAGGGAGAAATGGCTGGGCCCTTGCAGAGATACTTCCATCTTCTTTTGCCATGTGCAGGTACTGGAAGACTGCAGGGTGACTAATGTCGCAGGGTGCTATATTTAAGGTGGGCTGCAAGGACAAGCTAGGGAATTATGGTGAATTTGATTTCATTATTGGGTAAATTACTGGAGGGGATTATGAGCAACAAGATCTACCAGTGTTTGGATAGGCAAGGACAGATGAGGAATTGTCAGCATTACTTAGGGCGTGGAAATTAATGTCTCTCAAATTTGATAGTTTAAAAAAAAATCATCATAAAGAGGATTGATGAGGACAGGGTGGTGGATGGAGTAGGTTTGAACTTTCGCAAAACTTTTGACAAGGTCCCGCATGGTAGGCTGTTCCAGAATGTGAGATACATGGGATACATTGTGAGCAGCTAAATGAATTAAAAAATGGCTTGGTGGAAGGAGTCACAGAGTGGTGGTATAGGGTTGTTTTTCTGTAAGGAGGTCTGTGATCAATGATGGGCCACAGGGATCTGAGCTGGGCCCAATGTTATTCATTATTTGGATGAGATTGTAGTTAACATGGCCAGTAGATGACACCAAAAATAGTTATATGGAGAACAGTGCAGAAGGCTTTCTATGTGTTCAAAATGATCTGGCTCAACTAGGAAAATGGGCTAGAGAATGGCAGATGGAATTTAACTCAGACAAGTGTGAGATGATGCATATTGCAAGCCAGGATAGGATTTGCACAGTAAATGTAGGTCCCTGGAGAGTGTTGTAGAACAGCGACTTTATTGTTCAATGAAAATGGTGACAAAGATAAACAGGATGGTGAAGTAAGCATTTGGCATGCTTGTCTTCATTGGTGAGGATATTGAGTGCAGGAGTTGGGATGTCAAGTTATTGCTGTACAAAATATTGTTGAGACCAAATTTAGGGAATTATGTGCAATTCTGTGTGCACTGCATGAGGAAGGATGTCATTAAGGTGAAAAAGGTGCAGAAAAGATACACCAGAATATTAACACTATTCAAGGGCTTGAGTTATATGGACAGGTTGAATAAGCTGGAACATTTCTGTCCTGGAGAATTGGAAGCTGAGGAGTGACGCTTGAAGGATTTTACAATGTTGTGAGAAGCATGGATAAGATGAATAGTTATGTATTTTTAATTTGGTAATGATTGATGATTAATTCGTAAATCAGGCAATTGTGTTACAAACTCTGCTTGCACCATTTTAACGTTAAGTCCATTCAAAAACTAATGCATACGTGATTGCACGGCTGGTTTACAAATATTATTCTGAAAACCTGTTTACCTTTCTGTATCACTTTTAACCTGCAAACCAAGATCCTCATTTATTAACCAAAATCTTCCCACAAAAACTTCCTTAGTGACTGTGCTGCTTTTGCCTCTAAAATTTGTTCTCTTTGAAAATTGCCCTTTGAAGAGAACATATGCTAATGCATCAACACCGAATGGCCTAATTCTGCCCCTATCACATTTTCTTATGTCATAAGATCAAAGTGATAGGGGCAGAATTAGGCCATTCGGCCCATCAAGCCTACTCCGCCATTCAATCACGTTTGATCTATCTTTCCCTCCTAATCCCATGATCTTGCCTTATCCCCTTTACTATATTATCCCTACATTATCTACAAAATGTATTTTTAATCAGCATTAAAAAATATCAGCTTTGACATTTACATTTGTACTTGGCTGAATGAGGTGAGATAAAAGCTTACAAATTAGGAATAAGAGCAGGACATTCAGCCTTGCACGTCTGCTCTGCAACTTAATGAGATCATAATTCAGATTGTAAAATGAACTCGGCATTCTTGCATGTCTGTAGTAACCTTTCACCCTTTTGCACAACAAAGATCTATCCATATCTGCTACAAAGTGTTCAAAGACTTTACTCACACTCCTACCTCACTGCTGCTTTAAATAGAATGTTCTTCATGCTTAAACAGTGAACCCTAGTTGTAGGTTTGCAGAGGTCTTCAATCACTCACCATTTAAATAAAATCCTCTCAATATCTGCACTGCCAAGATTCCTCGATGTACCTCAGGAGCTTATATGTTTCAATCAAGTCCCTGCGTAGTCTTCAAAAACCTAGCAGTCACAAACTCAGCCTTCTCCAGACTGAGGAATGGTCTTGACCCAAAAAATCACCTGTCTTTAGACACAAAATGCTGGAATAACTCAGCAGGCCAGGCAGCATCTCTGGATAGAAGGAATGGGTGACGTTTCAGGTTGAGACTCTTTTTGTGTCTATCTTCAGTTTAAACCAGCATCTGCAGTTCCTTCCTACACATCACCTGTCTTTATTCTCTTGAGATCCTGCCGGACCTGCTGAGTTACTCCAGCACTTTGTGTCCTTTTGTGTATTAAACAACATCTGTAGTTCATTTTTACTACATTCATCCATTCCAACCTTTCCTTATAAGATGATCCACTCACTTTAGGCATTAGTCTCCTATACTTTCACTGGATGGTTTCTAAAACATGAAGCTTCTTCCTTAAATAAGGTGCTGAACAAATTTTTAGAATCAGTTTTTGAGGCCAGTATAATCTACCAGTTAGAAAGGCAGATTAATCATGGACAGACAACATGGATTCATTGAAGAAAATATGTTTCTGATTGATTTCCAGCAGCAATAAGTAGAGATAAGAAGAGCTCATTTCATTTAGTCTATGTGGCAAAGCTTTTGAAACGAGCCCACTTGGCAGGTGGATCAAAGAAAGTATAAAAGCCCAGGGGATCCCAGAGTGAGTGTCAAATTGGATCCAAAATTAGCTCAGTGAAGGAAGCAAAGGGCAATGATTAATCTGCCTTTCCATGCGCCAATCTATACTTCAAAATAGTTTCCAAACAATTGTCCACTACCAGTGTGAGATTAACTGGCTGGTAATTACTTAGCTCGTCTCATTACTGCAATACCTGCAATACCTGCAATCCTCCAATATCACCTTTAGACAGCTTTTTGCGTCGTACATCAGTTTTGTTTTTGTTTTTAATTTTATTTGATTAGAAGTAAGTACAATCATATGGCACCAAAGTGCCTAATATATATTTTCATAATACATTTTATGTATAGCTTCTTTTTTTTTTTGTTATATTAAAGAAAGATTAGAATAAAAAAAATAAGTTAGATAGTAAAGGATAGAAAGACGTGAGATATATAGTGTGCGAAGAAAAAGAAAAAAGACGAATGAGTGAAGAAAGTTGAGAAAAAGAAAATAGAAAAAAGAGAATAAAACATAAAAAAAAATAAAAAAAAGTAAGGAGATCATTGTTTATAATCTTGACCAACCCTTGTCCAGTCCTGAAACAGTTATTTATTACAATTGTGTTGCACCATATGATTCTAAAAAGACGACGAATGGGGACCAACTCGTTATCAATTGGTCTGATTTATCCATTAGGAGGAATCGCATTTCCTCAAGATGTGCGGTGTCCAACATACTTGCAATCCACATTTTAAGCGTTGGTACTGACGTATTTTTCCAAAATTTAAGTATTAATTTTTTTGCTATTATTAAACCATAGTTAAAAAATAAATTTTGAGATGTGTACAATTTATTCCCATCTTCCATTACGCCAAATAAAATCATTTCAGTATTAGGTTCCATTCTTATCTTGAATAATTTTGTAAATATTTCAAAAATATCATTCCAAAATCTATAAAGTTTTATGCAATTTCAAATTTTAAATTGAATTAGATTATGTCTTACATTAATTGAACATTTGTGAATATATATCAAGTATTTTTCCTATGTAACCCTTGTGATTTTTATCATTAGTTCCCATTCCCACTCTTCTCTAAGTATCTCTGTCGATGGTAGGTCTATATTTAGAATACTATTATATAAATATGATATTAATTTTTGTGAGTCAGCTTCAATATTCATTGCTTCTTCCAATAATTCAGGAGTTATTTTTTGATATCCTTGTATATATTTTTTCATGAAATCGCAAATCTGAAGATATTTAAAATATTGGTTGTTTTTCAGTTTAAATTTTAATTGTAATTGTTGGAATGACAGTTGGTGTCCCATTTTGTACATATCCCCGATCCTTCTAATTCCGAGACTTTCCCATTGGTTATAATGTCTTATCAATAAGAAATGGTTTAAATAAAGGGTTATTCGCAATTGGCATTAACAATGATAGATTTCTTAATTTTAAAGATAATTTTATTTGTTTCCAAATTCTTATTGTACCATATATAATTGGGTTCTTCTTATATATTGTGTTATTCAGTTTTTTCGGGGAGAAGAGGATCGTTCCTATATTCCAAGGATGACAATCCTCTTTCTCCATTTTTATCCATTCTGTCTGTTGGGTAGAACTATCCAGCCAGTAAATTATATTCTTAATATGCACTGCCCAGTAATAATACATAAAATTCGGAAGTGAAAGTCCCCCGACCTTTGGTATACATAAGTGTTTTTTTGTAATTCTATGTGATCCATAGTCCCAAATAAAATTAGTAATATTAGAGTCTTATGTTTTTTTTTAAATGTTTTGGTATATATACCAGTATAGACTGAAATAGGTATAGTAATTGTGGTAGGAAGACCATTTTTATTGCATTTATTCTACCTAATAGTGATAAAGGAAGTGTTTTCCAAAATTGAATCAGCGTATTAAGTTTATTTAATAAAGGTATACAATTAGCGTTGAATAATGCTTTATATTTTCTAGTAATCTGAATACACAAATATTTAGTTTTCTGTTGCGATTTTAAAGGGGAACTTCAATAAGTGTATAGGTTCTTGAGGTTTTAATGTCATGATTTCACTTTTATTCCAGTTTATTCTATATCCAGAAAAATAGCAAAATTCCTCTATTAAATTTAATCAATTTGGTATGCTTGTTGTGACTTTGTAATATATAAAAGGATATCATCTGCATATAATGAGATTTTATTCTTTGAGTCCCTGGTATTATAGCCCTGAATATTCGGATGAATTCTTATATTTTCAGCCAGGGGATCTATCATAAGGGCAAATAGCAGGGGTGATAGTGCACATCCCTGCCTATTACCCCTTGATAGTTGAAATTTTTGAGATAACATGTTGTTAGTTAAAATTCTTGCCATCGGTTTATCATACAATAATTTTACCCATGTTATAAAATTCTCTCCCATATTAACTTTTTGCAGTACTTTATATAAGTATTGCCACTCTACCTGATCAAATGCTTTCTCTGCATCCAAATAAATAATTGATATATCTTCTTCCTCTGCTTTATGCGAGTACATTATATTAAACAGGCGTCTCAAATTATTAAATGAGTATCTTTTGGGTATAAACCCCGTTTGATCAGGGTTTATCAATTTGCTAATATATTTGCTTAATCTTCTTGCTAAAGTTTTTGCTAAAATTTTCTGTTCTGTATTTAAAAGTGATATAGCTCTGTATGAGCCCGGATCTTCTAAATCTTTATCTTCTTTTGGAATAAGCGTAATAGTTGATTCTGTTCGTGTTTCAGGTAGCTTGTTTTCTTTAAAAGCGTGGGAGTATAAATTAAATAAATAAGGGGTCGTTATCTCATGATTTTTTTAAATAAAATTCATTACTAAAACCATCTGGTCCCGGTGTCTTACCATTTTTCAACAATTTTATTGTTTCACCTATTTCTTTGATTGTAATTTGAGCTCCAAGTTCCTCTTGTTCAAAAAGGTCCAGTTTTGGAAGATTACAGTTATCTAAAAACATTTTAATTTTACTATCTTCTATTTTAATTTTAGATGTGTATAAATGTTGGTAAAATTGAGCAAATCTATTATTAATATCTTGAGGTAGTATTAGTAATTCACCTTTCTCTGATTTAATTTTGGTTATAGTATTTTCCTTTTCTTGTTTTTTTTTCAATTGGCGAGCTAAAAGCTTATGTGGTTTGTAACCAAACTCAAAATGTTCCTGTTTTGTAATTTGGAATAGCTTTATTACTCTTGCCGATAAAATTCGATTAAGTTTAAATTTCAGTAATATTATCTTATTGTGTTTATCTGTTGTGAAATCTTTAGCATTATCTAACTCTAACTGCCTGATTTCTTGTTCTATCAACATTTGTTCTGTCTTATTCTTTTAATTTTGAAAACTTTGATATGAAATTATAATTCCTCTAATAAATGTCTTAAAAGTTTCCCATAATGAAGAAGGTGAAGTATCTGGTGTATCATTTGTATTAAAAAAAAAATCATTTGTTGTTTTAAATATTGATAGCCTTGCAAGTCATTTAAAATATGTGTAGTAAACCTCCAAAAATAATTTTTACCCGGCATTCCCTCAAATTTTACTGAAAATGTCAATGGAGAGTGATCTAAGATACTACTAATGTGGTATGTTGGATTGTTTGTATATGGCATTAATTTCATATCCACTAAAAAATAATCAATTCATGAATAAGTTTTATGTACCGAAGAGTAAAATGAGTATTCCCTTCCAACTGAATTAGCTGATCTCCATACATCTATTATATTAGAATTATTTGTATATGTATTTAGAAGTTCATTAGTCTTAGATTTTAAATTACTGCTCCTTTGTTTTGCTGATTTACCTAGATATGAATCTAAAACACAGTTAAAGTCCCCCCCTATTATCACATTTTGGTAATTAAACTCTGATATTATATCTATAATTTTATCAAAAAATTGGGGGTTATCAAAATTCGGAGCGTAAATATTTATCATAGTTAGTGGGGTTGCATAAATTTCTCACAAAACTATAATATATCTTCCCTCTTTATCTGATATAGTATTCTTTATTTTATTGTACTTCAGTTTGACTTGATTATATTTATGGTATTATTTAAGAAAGAACTGCAGATGCTGGTAAAATTGAAGGTAGACCAAAAATTGCTGGAGAAACTCAGAGGGTGAGGCAGCATCTATGGAGAGAAGGAATTGGCGACGTTTGTAAATTTCAATCTACAGGAATATAGCAGTCAGTCCCAGATTAAACCTTTTAGCAGACAGTATCACGTTATCTTCCCTCTCCTCTTCAGAAGCAAATAGAAAATTTACAAAGCTGCATTAAAAGAACCAAGCCAATTCTGGAAGATCCCCATTGTACAGCCCCTGATAAACACAGCTATTTCTAAATTATCTCTGTCTCCAAATATTATAGCATGGGACTAAATTGTTCCATAACTCATGCACTGACCTGTGCTTGTGAGGATTATTTTCTTTCTGAAGTATGTAAAAAGAAAATCAAAAAATAAAAGTAATGTACCAGAGCCAATTTCATCAACTATCCATCATGCACTTGTTTGCTTACTTGCTTATTATTAGCTAATTGAATGTGAGCATTGCGGAATGAATCTGCAGAGAACATATTTCATTGGGTTCCCTGGAGATGGGCAAAGTTAGGTTTGATTAATTGCCTTTATTTTTATCATTTCAATTATAGCTATTAGGTGTGTTGTTCAAAAAGGTAAAAAAATGAGGGATTTGATAAATCGTAGAAACAATGTAAATTTACGCAAGAAGGAGGCCATTCAGCCTGTTGTATACATGCTATTCTAATCACAACTTCCAGAACCTGGTCCACAGGCCTGACGTTCATATCCAAGTATACATTAATGTCCCCAGGGTTCACAGGCACTACCATCCTTTTAGGCAATAATTTCCAGATCTAACTGTGGTCAGGGGGTCAGAGAAGATCAGGGCCACATCCAACATTGCTGAGCAGTAAACCAATGGGAAATGTGCCCAGCCGCAACTCCTGATAGATCGCATGAAGAAATTGGAGCTGCAGCTGGATGTACTGAGGACCGAGGATGTTTGGGGCTTTATAGATAAGAGTTTTAGTGAGGGCGACAGCAGCAGAGTTGCAACCTTACAGCGCAAGAGACATTGGTATGATCCCGACTATGGGAGCTGTCTGTACGGAGTTTGTATGTTCTCCCTGTACCTGTGTGGGTTTTTCCGGGATCTCTGGTTTCCTCCCAAACTCCAAAACGTCCAGGTTTGTAGGTTAATTGGCTTGGTACAATTGTAAATTGGCCCTAGTCTGTGTCGTCGTGGCTATCCCTCGAGGTCGAGGATCATGGTCTAAGTTCTGTTGTTTTTATGGACTCTCATGGAGCTTATGAGTCCAATCCTGGCTTTGAAAGTTCTTCGACTTTCAGGACAGGTAATTCCAGATGGCAGATTGGGCTTTGGTTGTTGCTGCCACTCTTTCCGTTTTCTTCTCTTTTCTTCTAATTCTGCGCATCTCTCGGCATCGAAGGTCGCTGTTCCTTCTTGGATGATGGTTTGCCAGAGTTTCCTGTCCTTGTCATTGGTTTCCCAATTGTTAATGTCGAATGCACATTTCTTCATGCTGGCTTTTCAGGCATCTTTAAATCTCTTCTTTTGTCCACCTCTTTTCTGTTTGCCTTCTTTAAGCTGGGAGTAGAAGGTTTACTTTGGTAGACGGTAGACAAAAGTGCTGGAGAAACTCAGCGGGTGCAGCAGCATCTATGAAGTGAAGGAAATAGGCATCGTTTCGGGCCGAAACCTTTCTTCAGACTGATGCAGGGTGGGGGGTGGGGGACTGGGAGAAGAAATGAGAAAGGAAGAGGAGGAGCCCGAGGGCTGAGGGAGAGCTGAGAAGGGGAGGAGACTGCAAAGGATACCGGAAATTGGAGGTTAATGTTTTTGCCGCTAGGGTGCAAACTGCCCAAGCGGAATATGAGGTGCTGTTCCTCCAATTTCCAGTGTTGCTCACTCTGGCCATCGAGGAGGCCCAGGACAGAAAGGTAGGATTCGGAATGGGAGGGGGAGTTGAAGTGCTGAGCCACAGGGAGATCAGGTTGGTTAATGCGGACTGAGCGGAGGTGTTCGGCGAAACAATCGCCAAGCCTACGCTTGGTCTCACCGATGTAGATCAGCTGACATCTAGAGCAGCGGATGCAATAGATGAGGTTGGAGGAGATGCAGGTGAACTTCTGTTGCCCTGGAACGACTGCTTGGGTCCTTCAATGGAGTCGAGGGGGGAGGTAAAGCGACAAGTGTAGCATCTCTTGCGGTTGCAAGGGAAAGTGCCCGGGGAGGGGGTGGCGCGGGAGGAAAGGGAAGAATTGACCAGGGAGTTACAGAGGGAGTGGTCTTTGCAGAAAGCAGACAGCGGGGGAGATGGGAAGATGTTGCAAGTGGTGGGGTCATGTTGGAAGTGGCGAAAATGACGGAGGACTATTTGTTGTATGTGATGCCTCGTAGGGTGAAAGGTGAGGACTAGGGGGATTCTGCCCTTGTTATGAGTGGGGGGGGATGGGGAGAGAGAGCAGTGTTATGGGGTATTGAAGAGACTCTGGTGAGAGCCTCATCTATAGTGGGAGAGAGGAATCCCTGAATATTGAAAAGACCCTGGTGAGAGCCTCAACTATAGTGGGGGAAAGGAATCGCTCGTCTTCCATCCGAACAATGATGAAGGCTTCGATGCTAGATGTTTTTGCTGAATGCTGACATTGGTTTTTCTGTCTTCCCAACTGATATTTAAGCTGATGGTACATTTGATGGAACATTTCAAGTGTTTTCAGATGGCGTCAGTATGTTGTCCAGGTTTCTGATGCATACAGGAGCGTTGGAATCACCACTGCCTTGTACACTAACATTTTGGTGTCTGTTCGGATGTCACAATTTTGAAAGACTCTTGGTCGAAGACGTCCAAATGCTGTTCCAGCACACTTAAGACTATGCTGGATCTCATCATCAAGGTCGACATTGGAGAAGAGGTGACTTCCAAGGTACGGAAAGTGATCCAGATTTTCTAGGGTAGTGTTAAAATGTGGGGATCGCTAATTGGCGCTGACTTGGTGGGCTGGAGGGCCTGTTTCCATGCTGTATTTCCAAACTAAGTAAACTCAAAGGTGGTCATACCCAAGTTGCAGGCAGAAAGTAGATGGATGACCACCAGAAAAGGGAAAGAGTTAGTAGGTAGCAAGCGCAAGAATCCCCTGTTGTCATTACCTTTGAAAACATTACACCCTTTTGGATACTGTGAGGAGGAATGACTGTTCAATGGAAAGCAGCAGTAGTGGTCGGCTCTGTGGCATCGGGTCTGGCTCTTAGGCACAGCAGAAAAGGAGAAGTCAACAGGGCTATGATGATGGGAGACTGGATTAGTTAGGGGACAAACAAAAGAATCTGTGGCTTTAAGCAGGATGATCCAGAATGGTATTTCGGTTCCCTGGTGCCCGGGTCTAGGATGCCCCAGAACAACTGTAGAACATTCTCAAGGAGGAGGGTGAGCAGCCAAAAGTCATTGTACGCATTGACACAAATTATATAGATAGGAAAAGGGGTGTGGTCCTGCAGAGTGAGAACCTCAGAGTCCTGTAAAAGTGTAAAATGTAAGATCTCGAGGGTATAATAACCATGGGATTAGTCCAAGTCCCACGTGCTAATGAGGATAGGAATAGGAAGATAAGACAGATGATTATATGGCTGAGGAGCTGCAAGGGGTTTCTTCAATCTGAAGAAGGGTTTCGACCTGAAACTTCACCTATCTATGTTCTCCAGAGATGCTCCCTGACCCGTTGAGTTAGTGGCACTTTGTGTCCTTTTGGACATTAGTGAGGCTGCACTTGGAATATTGTGTTCAGTTTGGATCACCTTGCTATAGAAAAGATGCCAATGAGCTGGAAAGAGCACAGAGAAGATTTACAAAGCTGTTGCTAGAATTCAAGAGCATGAGCTATAGCGAGAGACTGGGACTTCATTATTTGGCATGCAGGAGGGGTGATCATATAGAAGTGTATTAAATGTTGAAGGACATAGATAGGATGAATGCACATAGTCTTTTTTCTAGGATAGGAGAATTAGGAGCAAGGGAGCATTGATCTTTATCATAATAGGAACCTAAAGGGCAACTGTTTCACACAGAAGGTGGCCAGTATTGGAATGAGCTGCAAGAGGAAGTACCTGCAGCTGGTTCAATAACAGCATTTAAGTAATTAGGACATGCATATGGATAAGAAAGGATTAGATGGTTATGCAGGCACATAGAACTAGCTAAGATGGTCATGGAAGAACCTGTTTATGTGTAATTTGACTATAATCTCTTCCACCATCTTTATGAAAATGTTTTCCCTCATATCCATTCTTTCCGTCAAAGACAGTACTTTAAACTTATATTCTCTCACCTATTTATCTCTGCCCCTCCAAATTTTACGCAACTCAGTTAAGTCATTCCTCAGCCTCCTCTGTTGCAAAGAACACAATTCTACTTCTTCATCACACCTCAGCTATTCCAGCAAGCCATCATAATAACCATCTTCTGTTCCCTCCAGATGTAATACTACAGTAGTGCAGTAACCAGATCTGTATGCAGTATTTAAACTATTGGCCAGTGCAGTTCCAATATCAACTCCCTGCTCTTGTATCCCATGTCAGTTAATAAAGCATAGGATCTCACATATCTTTTTAACCACTTTACTGAACTGCCTTCTACATTTAAAGATCTGTGGGCATACACTGCAAAGTCCCTTTGATCCTCCACACCACTCAATATCTTTCTATTAACTTTGTATGCTCTAGCCTGGCTACAGCTTCCCAAATGCAGTGTCACATGCTTATCTAGATTAAATTCCACTTGCCAGCTTTATGCTCAGAC
This sequence comes from Leucoraja erinaceus, assembly GCF_028641065.1. Lineage (NCBI taxonomy): Eukaryota > Metazoa > Chordata > Chondrichthyes > Rajiformes > Rajidae > Leucoraja > Leucoraja erinaceus. The sequence goes on from NC_073380.1 coordinate 19,705,142, forward strand.
CGTCTTCATATCCCGGCAATTTAAAGCATTTTTTCCTCACAGTCAATCACACAATCAAACTTTGCTACATCTACAACATTTTTCATTATGCATTATGCATAATTATGCATTATGGATCTCAAGAGTCAAGAGTATTTTATTGTCATATGTCCCAGATAGAACAATACAATTCTTACTTGCTGCAGCACAACTGAATATGTAAACATGGTACATAAATGAGATAAAAAGTTCAGTGTGTATACACATACACACATACTCAAAAAAAACAAACAATTATAGTGCAATAATAATAATAATAGTCGGTGTAGTTCAGAGCTTATTTGTTGTTGTGTTTAATAGCCTGAAAGCTGAAGGGAAGAAGCTATTCCTGAACCTGGACGTACAGTTTTCAGGCTCCTGTACCTTCTTCCCGATGGCAGTTGTGAAATGAGTGTGTGGCCAAGATGGTGTGGATCTCGGATGATGCTGGCTGCCTTTTTGAGGCAGCGACTTCAATAAATCCCTTCAATGGTGGGGAGGTCAGAGCCGGTGAAGGACGGGGCAGCGGTCACAACTTTTTGCAGTCTTTTCTGCTCCTGGACGTTCAAGTTGCCAAACCAGGCCATGATGCAACCAGAATCATCTTTGACATATAAAATTCTTAAAGAATTGGACAGACTATATGCAGGAAAAATGTTCCTGATGTTGGGGGAGTCCAGAACCAGGGCTGACAGTTTAAGAATAAGGGGTAGGCCATTTAGGACTAAGATGAGGAGAAACATTTTCACCCAGAGAGTTGTGAATCTGTGGAATTCTCTGCCATAGATGGCAATGGAGGCCAATTCACTGGATGCTTTCAAGAGAGTTCGAATTAGCTCTTTGGGCTAAAGGAATAAATGGATATGGGAAAAAAGCATTAACGTGGTACTGATTCTGGATGATCAGCCATGATCATATTGAATGGGGGTGCTGACTCAAAGGGCCAAATGGCCTACTCCTGCACCTATTTTCTATGTTTCTACACATCCCTATACTTAAGTCTCAGTTTAACTATCTCACTATAGCAAAGGACTTAAAACCGAGATCTATGGATCTCCACTGGTAACAGCCTACACTGACTAATGGGCCTGTTCCACTTAGGCAATTTTTCAGTGGACTGCCGACAATTGTCAAGTTCGCGCCACACACACAAACACATTGCAAAGGCGGGAGCCAGGGAAAGCGGGGGAGATCTGTCTGAAATTCACATGGTGCTAAGCCAAGGTGATACAGACACACACCACGGTGAACAGGAAGGTTAAGACGGCTAGCACAGTGTACAGTAAGTCCTTTAAAAGTGGGGGGGGGGGGAGGGGAGAAGGAGGGGGGGGAGAATGGGGGAGAAGGGGGGAGAAGAGGGGGAGAAGGAGTGGAGATGGAGTGGAGAAGGAGTGGAGACACTTTTAAGAAGCCAGACAACTTTTAATAAGCCAGAGATAGATAGCTGTGAAATTTGGTGGGCATTTAACATTACTGGTCAATTATCCTTGGTTCTGTAAACTCATGCTTAAGTTTTTTTCCCTCAATGAACCATTGAAAATGCCGGGTCGGCAAAGACGATTAACTAAAACTACCTACGGCTACCTCGACTAAGTATAACTACATGGCGACCCCACTACAACTGCACCTACGACTGCAGGATTATAGAAGGAGACTCACCAGAGACCACCAGCGAACATGTGGCGACCATGTGATGATCATGAGGCGAGTGCAGAGTCATCTGCACTCGCCTTAAAAGTTGCATAAGTGGGACAGGCAGTTGGTAGTATCACTGTTCGCAATAGTGGTTTTGACAAACTATGTTATGTGGGAGAGGCTCCATTCCTTTTCTTCAAACTCAATGCGTTAGAGTGCTATCCTAAATCAAACATACAGAAGTAATCACACTAACAGTGTTAATAAAATAGAGAATCCTGAGGAAAGTCAAGGAGCATATAATGAAAATCAAAACTGATCTAAGCGATATTGCATAAATGTCTAAAAAAAGAGTTTTGATGCTCTTTTAAATGGTTTTGGTGGGCCTGTAGGGGTGAGACAGGCGTAAACTTTAGATTGCTGAAAAAGTCTCGATACCACCTCCCCGGCGACTCCCAACATCGCGGAGCTGGGGGCTCCGTCCGGCCGCGGGCGGCGCCGGTTGTAGCTCCGACCCCGGCAACTCTACCCCTGGCTGCGAGGCGCTCCAAATCAACGCGGCCCGCGGCCGGACGTCCCAGCTCCGAGAATGTCGGGAGTCGGCGACAACCGCAATCAACGCTGGGATCCCAGCGGGGAGCGAGCATGACTTACCGGGACGCCGTGCGGCAAGCTCCGGAGCGCTGTGGCCAATTCTTCCAACATTCGCGGAGCGTCGATGTATTTGGAGCCGCGGAGCTGGGGGCTCCGTCACCGGTCAGCACTCTACCCCTGGCTGCGCGGCTCCAAATCCAGCGACGCTCCGCGATCATCCTGGTGACAACCTACAGCGCTCCGGAGCTTGCCGCACGGCGAAGTCAAGCCCACATTGCCCGAACCCCGTTCAAAATCCAGCGCTGCGACCCGCCGACTCCCGACATTACGACTCTTGGGGCAACCGGAGGAGCGGGCCGCACAACCATTTGGAGCGCCTCGCAGCACAGGGGGGCGAGTTGCCGGGTCGCATGTGAGCTAATTGCCTATGTGAGACAGGGGCTTTAACACCGCCCTAAAAAATGGGTTGATTCGCGGCCCCACCGGCCACAGCGCTGCGGAGCTTACTGCACAGTGACCCGGTAAGGCATTGACCGCTCCCCGCCTCTCCGACCAGGTAGGGGACTAAGAATTAAAGTTTACCCCTTCACCCCCCCTTCACATAAAACCCCTCCAAACTAACTGACTAACATTTAAGCAATGATTTACAGATGTTTAAGCGTCTCCCGGTCTCCAGGGAGGAGGCAGCCGCTACAGTAGTACAGACCTGGGTTGACCATGGGTCGTTTTGGGTCAGGTTTGGCGCCAAACGCGAGCTTTGGTGCGCAGACGACATCTGGAAAAAATGGCCGGTTTTCGGAGCTTTTCGGTTTCTGGAACACCGGATAAAAGGTTGTGCACCTGTAGTGGTTTTGACAAACTATGTTATGTGGGAGAGGCTCCATTCCTTTTCTTCAAACTCAATGGGTTGGAGTGCTATCCTAAATCAAACATACAGAAGTAATCACACTAACAGCGTTAATAAAATAGAGAATCCTGAGGAATATCAAGGTGGATATAATGAAAATCAAAACTGGATCTAAGCGATATTGTCTGTTTCTAAAAAAAGATCTTTTGATGCTCTCATAAATCAGGTTTTGTTAAGGGCCTGTCCCACTTAGACAGGCGTAGCAGATTGCTGAAAAAGTAGCGATTGCAGCTCCCCTTCGACAATGCCTACGACAAGCTGTGACAACCTACCACCTCGTCGATGTCAACCTATGGCAAGCTACCGACAATCAACAACCTATTAGGACGTCCACTTACAACCACACCTATGACAACATACCACCCCACAGGTGACAACCTACGACAACCGAAATCAACCTACGTCCACCCGCGACAAGCTATGACAAACAACGACCCTCTCGGCGACAACTGAAGACAACTGAAGACAATTCAGTCGAAGGTACCTGTCGTCGGTTGAAGTAAGTTGACGTAGGTAGTTGCCAATGGCATTCACCGAAGTCAGCACCCAGGGACAACCAACAACACCTGGCAACAATCTGCATCATCCTGGTGACAGCCTACGACAGCACCTACGACAGGCGAAGTCAAGCCCACAGTCACCGAAAAGTTCAAAATCCAGCGGCGACTAGAAAAACATTACGACTCTTTAGGCAACTTGAGGAGACTACTCACAACCATACAGGCGTTACCTCGCGACCATGTGGCGACTGCCTAGTCACATGTGGTCGCCAAAATAAATTGCCTATGTGAGACAGGGGCTTTAACACTTTGTAGCCTAAAAAATGGGTTGATTCGCATCATTTTTCATGTTTATATTGCTCGTACATTTGAAGTATTGTGTGCAGCTCCAGTTGTCACATTACAGGAAGGGTGTGGGTGATTTTGGAGAGGGTACAGAAGTGGTTTACCAGAATGCTCCCTGAATTAGAGGATACTAGCTATAAGGAGAGGTTGAAAAAACTTGAATTGTTTTCTCTGGATCATCGAAGGTTGAGGGGGGATTTGATAGAAGTATCTAAAATTATGAGAGGCAATTGTAGGGTAAACATTTGCAGAAAGAGAAACAGAGTTCATGTTGCAGGAAGCCTGAAGAAAAATAACATTGTGTTTGTCATCTCTGCTTTGGTGAGAGAGTCACCATGGCATCTGTCTGTCCATGCATTAGAGAAGTCTACTCACAAGAGATACTCCTCTGTTTGTGGTAAACAGTTTGTTGCTAAACTGTAGGATTACTTTTCTCCTGTAGGATTGCAAGTTGCTCTGGACAGTATCCACATGTCTGGTGAGAGGAGGAATGTTGTCAGGAATTACATTTCTCTGCCCAGTTACAATGTTGATCCGCTCCCTGGTGTTATGTTGCTGTTTCTTAAGAGCTTTGCTACTCCTGTGTGGCCGGGACCAGGTCTCTATCTGAATTAGAATAAGGCTGCAGGGAAGGAGCCAGACATCATGTGACATTTGTCCATGCCTCTACTGTAACTCTCAATCAGCAGTTGTTCAGTACAAGGGATGGTTATAGATACCCAGGAAAGGAGGTGAAAGAGGGGCAGAGGTGCTCAGTGTGGAGATCATGGCCCATTGCTTCTGTACAACTTCTCATGAGGGTTTGGAAAGGTATGTTGATCCTTCTTTCCATCTCCTGCATTCAGAGTGTCTGGCTTGACAATTTATTAACCATGTCACATCAGCTTAGCCGTGAAGGAACTTCAACCATGATCATGACCTGAGGTATTTGTATGCTTGTACAAACCCTGCTTCCAACGTGTTGCACACCAGATTCCTTATGCTGCATTCCAGACACTGACCAGTTGCTGCTTAGTTTATCTAGCAATGGCTCATGTCCCTCTAATCTGATCTAATCTGCACATCCTTTGCAGTCGCCAGTGGTCCTTTGTGGACCATTGCATCATCATCATCTTCATCACCATCATCAATCCTCATCTCCTCTCCCTCCAGTGTTCTGTTCTATTGCTTTGCCATTTCTGGGGATGACAATGAAACAACAAAAAAAATGCTTTTTGAAAGCTATTGTAAGAATTGGTGGGAATGTACCAAGACAGATGATGATTAGATATCTAATGGTGTTTGAATCAAAGGGACGTGGGGATCATAGTGAAACATTATTAGAGAACACAGTTGACAGATTGTAGATTATACTGGTTCCAAAGATGTTTCAGAGTTCAATAACTCTTCTACCCAAGATGCACAATAGCCTCTTCTGTATGGCGATAGGTTACACATGTGAGCCCTTCTCACTTCCTCACTTTTGTAATCTAAATGAAAGGTTCAACCAGAGCAAATGATAACTGCAGACTTTTGGCTATTGAGTAGAGGTACTGTTCGTAGAAAAAAGCTGTTTTAATGTCTGGCTGTGGCGGCTTTGACAGTCCAGAGTCGCCTTGCAGAGGGAAGTGTTTCAAAGATTTTCTGGCCAGTGTGAGAGGGGTCAGAGATGATCTCACTTTCCTGGCCCTTGTAGTGTACAGTTCGTCGATTGGGGGTAGGTTGCAGCCACCAACCTTCTCGGCTGATCGAACAATGCGCTGCAGCCTCCAGGTGTCGTGCTTGGTGGCTGAGCCAAACCAGACCATGATGGAGCAGGTGAGGACAGACTCTATGACGACAGTTTAAAACTGGATCATCATTGCCTGTGACAGATAGTGTTTTCTCTGCTGCCGCTGGAAGTACGTCCTCTTAAGTGTAATTAAAATGGATGTGAGGAAACTGGGAGATGATATCAACAGGCTCTGAGCCTGCACTTGCTGGAGTTTGGAAGGATGAGTGGGGGGAAGGGGGGTGGGGATCTTAATGAATAATGAAAGGCCTGGATGGAGTGGACGTGGAGAGATGTGTACAGGTGTCAGAGGTCATGGGGAGAAGGCAGGAACATGAGATTAGGAGGGAGAGATAGTTCAGCCATCATTCAGCCATAGACTTGATGGGCCAAATGGCCTAATTCTGCTCCTATCACTTATGAACATGAGAATCTATCCAAGAGAGGGAGAGCCTTGGACCAGGGGGCACACTCAGAATAAAAGGACATACCTTTAGAATGGAGATGAGGAGCAATGTCTTTAGCCAGAGGGTGGTTATTCTGTGGAAGTCATTGGCAGAGGAGGCAAAATGTATGGGTATTTTTAAAGCGGAGATTGATAGGTTCTTGATTAGTAAGGGTGTCAAAGGTTACGGGGAGAATGCAGCAAAATGGGGACGAGAGGGAAGTATAGATTAGCCACGATCACATAGACTCGATGGGTGGAATGGGCTAAATCTGCGCCTGTTTTATGATGATCTTATGATGATAGTTCCCATGCGTGTGGGGGGAGAGGGTAGAGGAATCATTCAAAAACATCAACGGACAACTGTATAAAACAATAATGAAGCCAATCTTCCATGAACAATATTAAATCCAATGGGAGCTAATCTTTAGCAAACAAGGGAAAATTCCAACAATGTTTGTCAAGAGTTTTTGCCAAACAGATGGCAAAATGTAATGTATATTTGCAAATGTGGTGTCTTGTATTCTATTGCATTCAAGTTTTGTTACATGTGGTATCATGCTTTTGGGTTTTGAATTATGTTTATGTTATTTTTATTTCAAAGTGTCAATTTTTACTAGTTTCTCTTGTATGTGAGAAAGCATGAATGCAGCGTAAAGCTGGCATAGGACAATCTAACAATGTTCTGTGGGATTATTCATGTTGAAGAAGCTATATAGTAATTCCCTTCCCCACATGGCATTGGGCACCACTAAAGTTTAGTCCAGCCAGTAACTGTCCAATATCCTGTAAAGTCCCAGGAACACAAATTCAATATTTCAAACAGTCATGTAATTTTCTTCCCCTCATGTTTGTATGCATTTGTCTTTAAATCACCCCTGAGCATTTTCTCCCCAAGTAGTTCAAAACAGAATTAATAATGATATTATTATTATATGAAATTATGATATGGATAATCAAAATCCTTTTGCTAAGGCACAAAAAGATAGGGGAAAAAAGGAAACAATACTTTGCTTGTTAACGGCAGTGAACTCAGTCGTGTTTTCTTCTATTACTGTTGCAGATCTTTATTGCGGGTTCACACTAGTTTCAAAAAGTAGATAAGGCTCTTGCAGTTCTTTTGCCTGAAATAGAAAACAGATGGAGTTGCCTACACTGATGGATGGACATTTCCCAAATGCTCATTCCAAACATGTTTAGTTGCTTCATCTTTGATCTTCCATCCACATGAGATCAGGAATGAATGATGTGCTAACAATTACACACTGTTCAGCTCTCTGCACAATTCCCCTGATGACAAAATCATGCTAACCTGTATTTTATAGTGGCTAATGGCAAGTAACATTTACACCATTCAAGTAATTAATGATGACCATCTTGAACAAAAGAAAAATCAGCATGTTCCCCCTCCACATAATTTATACTCAATACTAAAGTAGCTTTAAATATGACAGCCATTACACTTTCTCCAGTGTAACAAAGAGCAAACTATGAGCACGAGCTTCACATGCTGCTCCCTTTGTTAACTGATCAGAACTTGTTTTAAGGTAGACAAAAATCCTGGAGAAACTCAATGGGTGAGGCAGCATCTATGGGGCGAAGGAATAGGTGACGTTTCGGGTCGAGACGCTTCCTCGGACTCATGTGGGTGGGGGGGGAGAAGAAAGGAAGATGCGGAGACAGTGGGCTGTGGGAGAGCTGGAAAGGGGAGGGGAAAGAAGGAGAAAGCAGGGACTACCTAAAATTGGCGGTCAATGTTCATACCGCTGGGGTGTAAAGTACCCGAGCAAAATATTAGGTGCTGCTCCTACAATTTACGGTGGGCCTCACTCTGTTTTAAGATATGTTTTAAGAACTTGTTTTAAGATACGATTCTGAATTTAAACCTACTGTAATTTTGGACAATTATGTTATTTTTTTTGTTGAGGATCTAATTGGATGTTAGACCAATTTGCATTAAGCATTTCTTTTTTTTTCTTTTAGAGAGACAGCGCGGAAACAGTCCGCCTCAATCAGCGATCCCCGCACACTAATGCTCTCCTACACACACCAGGGACAATTTACAATTTTGTCAAGCCAATTAACAAATCTGTATGTCTTTGGAGTGTAGGAGGAAACAGGAGATCCCGAAGAAAACCCACGCAGATCACGAGGAGAATGTACAAACCGTACAGACAGCACCCATAATCAGGATCAAACCTGGCTCTGGCGTCTAAGGCAGCAACTCTACCACTATGCCACCTTGCCACCCATAGTACACTACGTACTATGCGCTTAGCACACCAAAAAAGGGAAAGTTGATTTTCGGGTGCTTGGCAAATAATATTAAACAGAAACAGACAAAACCAAGTATTCAAGTGTCCGTGCAAAGTTTGTACTTTCTCCCTGCAACCGCATAGGTTTTTTCCTAGTGTTCTGGATTCTTCTACATTCCAAAGTATCCATTCATTTTATTCATTCTTTCATGATAAGACTATGTATCTATGGCCAGGACAGATGCTGGATATTCTGCATTGGGCAGATTAACTCATGACTCTTCAAGGCCTCTCTATATCTATTACCCTAGACTAAGTGGGACCTGTTGGGTCCCAGTCACACGGGAGGCCTGGACCCCCAATGCAACTTAGAATAAAGGGGAGGTCATTGAAGACTGAGGTGAGAAAAAACTTTTTCACGCAGAGTTGTGTATTTATGAAATTCCCTGCCACAGAGGGCAGTGGAGGCCAAATCACTGGATAGATTTAAGAGAGAGTTAGATAGAGCTCTAGGGGATATGGAAAGAAGGCAGGCACGGGTTATTGATAGGGGACGATTACAGCCATGATCACAATGAATGGTGGTGCTGGCTCGAAGGGCCGAATGGCCTCCTCCTGCATCTATTTTCTATGTTTCTATGTGACCCATTCCCCAACACAATATTCCACCACTCACTCGTTCCCCCAATGCAATATTCTGGAACTCACCCATGGCCCCTCGCAGCTCATTCCCCCTCATCCCCGAGCACTCCCTCCCCCTCCTCTTCATGTGTTGGAGGGGACGAGGATTGAGGGGAGGGGGGAGGGAAGTGGGTTGTATGGCGGGGCGGGGTGTGAGGTGAGGTGGGGGGGGGGGGGAGGAGGGGTGTGTGTGGATGGGGAGGGGTAGGGGGGGAAGAGAATGGTGGTGTGGGGGGGAGGGGGGTGTGGGGGAGAGAGGTGTGCGAGCGGGGGGGAGGGGGTGCGGGGGCGGGGTTTGTGGGAGCAGGGGGGTTGTGGAGGGGGGGTTTGGGGTGTTTTGTGGGGGAGGGGGGGGTATGGGGGTGGGGGGTTGTGCTGGGAGGGGGGTTGTGGGGGGGAGAGGTGTTTGTGGAGGAGGGGGGGTCGTGTATGGTTGGGATGGTGTGTGCGCAGGGGGGCTTGTGGGGGAGGGGTGTGTGGGTGGGGGGGGGGCAGTGAGCAGGGAGAAAAGACGGGGGCAAAGCCATGGGGGAGAGGGGCATCATGGGGGAGGAGCCAGTGAGGGAGACCAGAGGGGTAGTGGCTGGAATTGATGGTGCAATGGAGTCTCACAGCGGGCGCAGGTCATTCTCCTCCGCCGGGATTAGAGTCTCTCCTTTCCGTTTGGCGACATGTCCGACTCCGGGCTGGGCTGGGTCTCTGACTCTGGGCTGGGTCAGGTCTCTGATGCTGGGCTGGGTCAGGTCTCTGCTGGGCTGCTGCTTGGGGCTGGGCTGCTTCGGGTCCTCCAAAAGTCCGGTTGGAAACCTCTGCCGGCCATCCTCAACTCCAGTAAAGACGCAATGGCGCAGGATGGGGTGGAATATCCCGGGGAGTGACAGGGGAAGAGACTAATCTGCACGGCGCTGACTGGCAGGAGAAGAGATAGATCTGCGCACGCGCATTTTTTAAGATTCTTAAACCTCGCTAACTTTTACAACATTCAACTGATCAGAACGAAACTTGATACACTCACGGCACAGAAGAACTGTGAGCGAACTTGTGAAAAATCGTATCGCAAACCGTTTTTCGCAAATAGAAAGACCGCCAAACTGGAAGATAAGCAAGGATGGACAGACAGACAGACAGACAGACAGACAGACAGACAGACAGACAGACAGACAGACAGATTCTCAACCAGAAGTGTGATGGAATACTTGCCTTGATATCGGAAAATCCACAAAGACAACATCAAGAGGAGAAAGATTAGCTTAGTTAATACCACAGCTTCAGGACTCAATAATCATGCACATCATTGCTGCAGTAACTACATGGTGCACTGCAGCAACTCTCCAAAACGACTCCTTCTCCATTGACCTATATTACTAAGAGCAAGGGTAGCAATCGGATTTCTTCTTCAGGTCAAGTACGATTCGAATTATCACTTCTCACTAACGATTATTTCCATCATGTCACTGTTCATTATTTTAGTACTTTATAACAATGTGAGCATTAATATTTTGAAGTATTGCAGAATCATCATAGAGGATTAACACCTCAAGGGTGGCACAGTGGTACAATGGTAGAGCTGCTGCCTCAGGATCAGAGACCTGGGTTCAATAAAGACCGTTGTTGTGTAGATTTTGCACTTTCTTCCTGTGACCACGTGGATTTTCTCTGGGTGCTCCAGTTTCCTCCTATATCCCAAAGACATGTGGGTTTATAGGTTAATTGGCCTCTGCAAACTCCCCCTGTGTAGGGAATTGATGTGAAAATGAGATAACATAGAACTAGTGTGATCAATAATTGGCAAGGATTTCATGGGCCAATCGGCTTGTTTCCATGGTGCATATTTTAATCAATAAATTAATTCAATGAATCAATCAAAAATACATTAGTAAAATGGGAAATTAATAATGAATACAGTTCTACTGGTACTTTGTTGGCTAATAAATGTGGCTGCATCAATTGGACATATCTTTAAATAAATTAAAGCAGTCACATGTTGGGTGTTCCCATAAACAAATAACCCACTTCTGTTGAATCCCAAGACATTGTAGCAAAAGTTTACAATCCTCAAAAAAAGTCTAAAATGAGAAGGCGACCCAGGCTATTGATGTTGGCATATGTGAAAACTGTCTCAACGTCTCTGATCTTATTTCCAAGCATTTAGAATGACTCAAGTAAAGTCATTAGAAGAGCCAAATCTATTGCTGTGACACACTGCACAAAGCCCCAGGGATTCCAGGCTTTGGATCTATTGAACAAGGTTTCTTCTAAGTTTGTTTCCTGAAGCAAATGCATTGTACACAGGAACATGGAGAGAGGAGTAGGCCACTCATCTCTTAACTTTGCTCTAGCATTCAATTAGATCACAGTTGATCTATAGCTCAACTTCATTTACCCAAATTTAATCCTCTTACTTAACCCTCATCTCGTGCCACATGAATCATTTAAAAGTTAATCAATAATGCATTAGTTGCTCTTTGTTGGTGCTTCATTGCACAAAACTATGACTCAACCTTACTTGAAATGTATTATTTCTGAGTATGTGACATTGAATTATAAAATCAGGCTGATGTTGGGGCTGTATTTTAATTATAATCACCAACTATTCCTGGTTTGTGGAGTTAGCGGCAGGGTTGTTATCCAGTTTGGCTCAAGTTGTTCTGATCGAAGGAGGGATACGCAAATTAAACAGGTCTTCTGCTTTCTAATGCTACCACACCCTTCCTGCAGTGTGGTGACCAAAACAGTGTGTGATACTCTAAGGACAGTCTAACCAATGCTTTATACTAGTGCAACATGACATCCTCAATCCCAAGGGAATCCTTAAGAAGAAAACAAATTATTGGCTTGGTAGATGTTTCCAAAACAGTCAAATAATTTGAGAAAGTAAACCATCATTTGTCAACTAGTTTAAAGAAATAGTGTGGTATGACAATTAACAACTTTTCTTTCATGTTTCCTCATAACATGCTTAAGCCTTTATTTGTAAGAATAATGAACTTTCCTTTGGTGCTATAATCACATAATCTGTTGCAGGCTTGCCATTATAGATGGCATTCCAATCTCAATTTTTATAACAATTTCACATCAGCATTCTGGAACGGAACTGCAGTCAGCACCCTTGTCCTGTCAGCAGAGCTGATGTAATGTGTATCAAAAAACATTGATTGGAAATGCACCTTAAACGGACAAGTCTTAACATGCATAGCCTTTACCGAAATACCACTCCCAGCTTCCAACATGAAAGGAAGTTATCCTTACCATGTTGGAATGTGGATCTGTAATATTGATGTGTTTCATGCTGACTTTCTGTAAGGCAGGTAGTGAACACAGCCGATTTAAGACAAATAACTCTGAGAACAATGTCAGCCTGTTCTCAAAGAATGTTGTACTGGTTATTTAAAGAGTATCACGGGGAGTTGAATAACTTCACGAGTCAATTCACTGCCCATTGACCCTGTGTCCTGTGGATGGTGGCATGGTTGTGCAGCAGTAGAGTTGCTGCCTTACAGCTCCAGAGACCCAGGTTTGATCTTGATTATGGGTGGTATCTGTACGGAGTTCTCCCCGTGACCTCAGTGGGTTTTCTCTGTGATCTTTGGTTTCCTCCCACACTCCAAAGACATACAGGTTTGTAGGTTAATTGAGATGCAATAAATGTAAAAATTGTCCCTAGTGTGTGTAGGATAATGTTAATGTGTGGGGATCACCGGTCGGTGTGGACTTGGTGGGCCGAAAGGCCTGTTTCCATGGCGTATCTTGAAACTAAACCAAATTAAACAGAGATTCTCCATGTTTTAAGAAGGTATGAATGAACTAATCCCAACCAAAAGTTAAGAACAATTCAGTAGATTTCTGGAAAAATAACACAATCAATTACTTTTTCCCTTCCACCAATATCTTTTCCTCTGGCCTCACATTTTTACACCTCTTCTCTCTTTAATTTACAGGTCATCACTGGTCTTTGCCCACCCTCGACCAATCTGCAGATTCTATAAAATCATTTAAAAGACATTTGGACAGGTACATCAATAGGAAAGGTTTAGAGGGATATGAGCCATTCACAGGCAGATCGGATTAGTGTGGATAGGGCATTTTGGTTGGCAAAGGCAAGTTGGGCCGAAGGGCCTGTTTCCATACTGTATGACTCCAAAACTCCATGACAAAACACCCGTCACCTGCATTCACCTACCACTTGCCTGGCTTTGTCCTGTGCCCACCTCTTTCCCAGCTTTTTCTCCTACTCCAATTAATCTGAAGAAGTGTCCCAACATCATCTATCCATGTCTTCCAGAGATGCTGTCTGATCCACTGAGTTACTCTAGCATTTTGTGTGTTTTTTTCAATTAAATTACATGCCATTTACTGTTACCCGATGATTCCAGCTGTTTTGCGTGAACGTATGTTAGGGTACTTCAGCATCTGGATGAGAAGCAATATATTTATGTGACTAATCCACCAGTAATAAATGCACAATGCACATGTACAAAGCATGATTTGTTGATGAGATTTTGGAAAAGGTTACCATCCATGGATATAAGAGGAAAAGAGTAAAGGGCAATTGATAAATATGTTTAGTTTAGTTTAGGTTAATGTCACATGTACAGTGTAAAGCTTTTGTTGCATACTAACCATTCAGCGGAAAGACAAGGCATGATTACAATCGAGCCATTTACTGTGTATAGATACATGATAAGGGAATAACATTTAGTGCAAGGTAAAGCCAGTAAAGTTCAATGAAAGATAGTCTGAGGGTCGCCAATGGGGTAGCTAGTAGTGCATGACTGTTCTTTAGTTGTGGTAGGATGATTCAGTAGCCTGATAACAGCTGGGAAGACACTACTCCAAAACCTGGAGGAGTAAAAAAGAGAGCCCTGGGAAGATGAAGAAAGCCAAGTCTGTTGACTCTTGAATGAGAAAGAATATATATCATTGGGAGAGCACAAAAGGAATAAGATGTGTGGTATTTTAAGTAGGGAAAAGGCTTTCTGTGACTTTTACCTGATCAAAATAAATAAATGGCTCCACTTGTTACAATTATGTCATCAAACAAATCTTACACTATAATTAATAATCTTTAAAAATATCTACCTTGGTAAATATACGAACAATTTGAACAAAAACTCCCTAATTATTCGCATTTATTCTTACCAAGAATAAGGTAACTGTAGATGGTTATGCATGCAACCATATATGTAACTACCTCATTAGCATATCGTCCCTCCCACATTCTATAGTATAACTGTAGTGTCTGCATGTTCCCTCCCTGTTAGGTTCCAGTACGTGTGTAGACCAGTTGTGGTTAGTACTGGAACGTGTGTTATTGGTGTTTGAATAAAGACTTAGTTAAAGGACTATGGACAACGTCTCGTTTCCTTTACATGGTGTCAGAAGTGGGATTCGAACCCACGCCTCCACAGAAGGTAAGAAATACAAAATACAATCAGCTGCTCTCTTGCGAAAGCTTGTTTGTCTCGTTCAAAACTACAGTTATTTTTTTTCCGGTGGGCGGTGCGGCTCTGGCCAGCAGCGGCCTCTGCAGTCTGTCCGCGTTTTATTATTTTTCTGTCTGTGTTTTAATGTAGTTTTTTGTTATTTTTTGTTGGGGTGTGTGTGTGGGGGGGGTGGGGGTGGGGTGGGGGGGGGGGGGGGGGGGGCACTTTTTAAATCTCTCCCTGCACTGGAGACCCGACCTTTTCTCGTCGGGTTTCCGTTGTCGTTGGGGCCGCAACGAGGAGCGGCCTACAACAGGAAGAAGCCGGGGACTCTGGTGCTACAACTCACCGTCGCCGTCGCGGGGCTGGCCGAGTCCGGAGCGGGTGGAGCGGTGGAGGAGCGCTGCTGCTGCTGCTGCTGCTGCTGCTGCGGCCCGACCGGAGAGTCGGAGGCTCCAACGACAGGTCTGTGGATGGCGGCACCGGGAGCCCGCGGCTCCCTGGAGGGAGACCGCTTTTCAGGGCTCTCGCAACGGCGACTTCCCCCGCCCGAGTAGCGGGGTCGAAGAGCTCCTGGAGCGGGGCCTAACACCACTGCCCCGCGCGGCTTGGAATGGCCGCGGGACTCTGCGAGCGCACACCGGGGGCTCCAACACCAAGACCCGGTGTGCGACCTCGCACCACCCGGCGTGGCTTAAATGGCCGCGGGACAATTGCCATCGCCAGCCGGGGGCTTTGACTTTGACTCTGACATCGGGGGGGGGGGGGGAGTGCAGTGGAGAAATAAGTTTATTTGGCCTTCCATCACAGCAATGTGATGGATGTTTATGTAAATTATGTTGTGTCTGGGGTCTATGTGTTTGTATGTATGGCTGCAGAAACGGCATTTCGTTTGGACCTCAAGGGGTCCAAATGACAATAAATGTATCTTATCTTATCTTATTATCTTAAAATAATTTAGTTCCGCGGATGATGATACATAAGAATAAAGTGATGTTAAATCGGAGCTGCTTTTTTTAGATCACTTGGTTTTATTCCTCACCTCAGACTTCCATTATCAATCTCTTCTGATCACTTGCCGAAGGAAAACGCAGATTTTTGAGGCAGATGTGTAAAAATGTGAGGGTTTCAGCAGAAATGATATGCAAGAAAGGAGACAGATGTTGCAAAACTGATAACTCCCTCGATACCTGTGTTTACTTCCAGTAAGCTCTAAAATATTCTGCTGAGGATATCTTCAAGTCCCTGGACCTTTTCAGGTCCCTAAGCTTGTGAACTAGTTCATCCGCATCGATCTGCTGCAACCACTATCCAACTTTGTTCTTTTAGAAATAAAAAAGATGACCTTTCTTAATCTTAAATTCTGTTACCTTGGTAACAGCAGATGTGATAAAAATGGATTTTTAAATGTTTACTTGACCAGTTCCTGATTTTTTTTTCTATTTTGCAAAACCCCTAAATCTTATTTAACCAATTTATTTTGATCACCTTCTCTGGAAAGGCATCTCTTCTAACCTTTGTTTTCTTTCAGTGACAATAACGTCCTATGTGGGTTTAGCTCCAGAATACATCACTCCAGCTCCACAAACATCAAATCACAGTTAAAGAGAGAATTAAAATAAACAGGCTTTGTACTGATATCATTTCATGTTTCTCCCCTTATGGAAAAGTTGTATTTTAAAAATCCTCTATTTAACCGATTTAGCCTATCCAGAAAAGGAACCTATAAAGGAATAAATAATATTCCAGGTTTGCTCATTATGTAGGAGTTTAACTATCAAAATGTATAACACAGATGAAGTTGGCTTGATGCTCTTCTTCTATTTGGCATTGCAAATTAACTGCTAATGGCACCATTATGAAGAACATAAGAGATTTTGTAATCAAGATGATAACATTTGGTTTATTACCTCAGTTCTATCCAAAGTTCACATTGACTTTGCTGTGTTAAATGATAAATATTCCACTTGGGCATTCCTGACATGAATGCATGCACACCAACAACACATATTGGAAAATTGTGCACTTGAAACCTGTCACTGGATGGAAAATCAGTGAGTGCGTGTGTGCAGTTTCCCAATATGTTCTCCTGAAGGATTTAGTACCACACTGTTTGCACTGAAGGAAAACATATATCTTTATTTTCCTTCTTAAAAGTAATTTCTCTGTAAAAGAGACAAACAGTCTTTGGTAATAGAGCAGCTGGAATACTATGGCTGGGAGGAGAATACCAGCTGCTCTCTCGCTAGAGCTTGTTTGTCTCCTTTGCAGGGTAGGCTCCAAGGGGAATCAGCAACACTGAACAGAAGAGAGGATTTGAGCTGCACAAGAAGTCACTGCAGATCAAGAACAGTCATGAATGTTGCTAGTACAAAGTCAGGGGTTTATAACACAAAACCAAAGAGGCCAACGTCAGGCAACGCCATTGTAGTTGGAGACTCCATTGTGAGAGGTACGGACAGGGGTTTCTATGGCAACAGATGGAATTCGAGGATGGTGTGCTGCCTTCCTGGTGCCAGGATCCAGGATGTCACGGACAGAGTGCAAAAAATGCTCAAGGACGAAGGTGAACAGCCGGAAGTGGTAGTGCATGTCGTCACAAACGATGTCGGAAAGAAGAGGATAAATATTCTGAAGCGTGATTTTAGAGAGCTCGGAAAAATGCTAAAAAGCAGGACCTCAAGGGTTGTTATCTCCGGTTTACTTCCAGTTCCTCGTGCTGGCGAGAGCAGGAACAGGGAGATACGGGACCTGAATGTGTGACTGAGGAACTGGTGCACGGGGCAGGGATTTAGATTCTTAGATCACTGGGATCTGCTTTGGAGTAAGGGGGGACTGTACAAAAGGGACGGATTGCATCTTAACAGGTGGGGGACCAGCATTCTGGCAGGCAGGTTTGCCACTGCTACACGGGTGGTTTTAAACTGAATAAGGGGGGTGGGGTGTCAAAGGTATTATTCAGTATTTCAGTATTTACTTTAATGTCATTTTAACTGAGTACTTACATATACAAATGAAACGAAAAATTGTTTCTCAATCAGTTCCCATCAGTGCAGTTAATAAAAACAGAATATATATATATAGCTTTAAAAATTAAAATTACCATATCTAAAATAGGCCTAATAATTGAAATAAAAACAGACATTCAGACAGAACAGTGGCTTTGCTTTGACAGGTGCCTAGCTGTCTTTCTTCATGGCAGCTGAGGATTTCAACCAGGCAAGCCTTACATCTGTTCTGCCTAAATTCTACCAGCATGTGAGTATTGCAACCAGGGGAAAGAACACACTTGACCTGGAGTACACAAACATCAAAGATTCATATAGAGCAGCCCCCCTCCCCCATATCGGCAACTCTGACCACCTGGCGGTTATGCTCACACCTGCATACAGACCCAGGGTGAAACAGGACAGGCCAATGGACAAAGAAGTCAGAATATGGCCACAGGGAGCAGCACTGCAAGACTGTTTTGAAACCACACAGTGGGCCATTTTCAGAGAGGCAGCAACATGTGACAGCGGCATCAACCTCCAAGAATATACAGAATCCGTCATCGGATACATTAATAAATGCATGGATGATGTGACGGTGGTTAAAACTGTCAAGAGGTGTGCCAATCAGAAACCTTGGCTAACTGGGGAAATTGGTTCTCTATTGAGAGCCCGGAATGCTGCATTCAAATCTGGGGACAATGCAGCATACAAACTGGCACGGAGTAACCTATCCCAGGGGATCAGGGAAGCGAAGAGGCGGTATGTACAAAAACTCAACAGCCACTTCACAAATAACAAAGACACATGACCATTACTGACTACAACCCCCCCCCCCCCTCACCCCGCTGCGGATATGCCGAAATGACACCTCTCTACCAGATGAATTGAACGAGTTTTACGCTCGTTTTGAGGCAAAAAATACAAGCACTCCTGCCATCACCCAGCGACCAGTCACACAGGTTGTCCACAGCCGGAGTTAAAAAGGCCTTTGCCAGCATCAATCCACGCAAAGCTGCAGGGCCGGATAACATCCCTGGACGCGTTTTAAGGGACAAGGGACAGGAGTATTCGTAATAAGGTGGATGAGTTGAATGTGCAGATACCCATTAATGATTATGATATAGTTGGGATCACGGAGACATGGCTCCAGGGTGACCAAGGCTGGGAGCTGAACATCCAGGGATATTCAATATTCAGGAGGGATAGAGAGAAAGGAAAAGGAGATGGGGTAGCGTTGCTGATTAGAGCGGAGATTAACGCAATGGAAAGGAAGGACATTAGTTTGGAGGATGTGGAATCGGTATGGGTAAAGCTGCGAAACACTAAGGGGCAGAAAACGCTGGTGGGTGTTGTATACAGGCCACCTAACAGTAGTAGTGACGTTGGAGATGGTATCAAACAGGAAATTAGAAATGCGTGCGGCAAAGGCAAAGCAGTTATAATGGGTGACTTCAATCTACATATGGATTGGGTGAATCAAATTGGCAGCGGTGCTGAGGAAGAGGATTTCTTGGAATGTATGCGGGATAGTTATCTAAATCAACATGTAGAGGAACCAACGAGAGAGCAGGCTATTTTAGACTGGGTATTGAGTAATGAGGAAGGGTTAGTTAGCAGTCTTGTTGTGCGTGGCCACTTGGGCAAGAGTGACCATAATATGGTTGAGTTCTTCATTAGGATGGAGAGTGACATTGTTAATTCAGAAACAATGGTTTTGAACTTAAAGAAAGGTAACTTTGAGGGTATGAGACGTGAATTGGCCAAGATTGACTGGCAATTAATTCTAAAAGGGTTGACGGTGGGTATGCAATGGAAGACATTTAAAGACTGCATGGATGAACTACAAAAATTGTTCATCCCAGTTTGGCAAAAGAATAAATCAGGGAAGGTAGTGCATCCGTGGATAACAAGGGAAATCAGGGATAGTATCAAAGCGAAGGATGATGCGTACAAACTAGCCAGAAAAAGCAGCATACCGGAGGACTGGGAGAAATTCAGAGACCAGCAGAGGAGGACAAAGGGCTTAATTAGGAAAGGAAAAATGGATTATGAAAGAAAACTGGCAGGGAACATAAAAACTGACTGCAAACGTTTTTATAGATATGTGAAAAGAAAGAGATTAGTTAAAACAAATGTAGGTCCCTTGCAGTCAGAAACAGGTGAGTTGATCATGGGGAATAAGGATATGGCGGACCAATTGAATAACTACTTTGGTTCCGTCTTCACTAAGGAAGACATAAATAATCTGCCGGAAATAGCAGGGGACCGCGGGTCAAAGGAGTTGGAGGAATTGAGTGAAATCCAGGTAAGTCGGGAAGTGGTGTTGGGTAAATTGAATAGATTAAAGGGCGGCCGATTGGAAAAGGGGGAGATGCAGCGAGACCTGGGTGTCATGGTACACCAGTCATTGAAGGTAGGCATGCAGGTGCAGCAGGCAGTAAAGAAAGTGAATGGTATGTTGGCTTTCATAGCAAAAGGATTTGAGTATAGGAGCAGGGAGGTTCTACTGCAGTTGTTGTACAGGGTCTTGGTGAGACCACACCTGGAGTATTGCGTACAGTTTTGGTCTCCAAATCTGAGGAAGGACATTCTTGCCATAGAGGGAGTGCAGAGAAGGTTCACCAGACTGATTCCTGGGATGTCAGGACTGTCTTATGAAGAAAGACTGGAAAGACTTGGTTTATACTCTCTAGAATTTAGGAGATTGAGAGGGGATCATAGAAACTTACAAAATTCTTAAGGGGTTGGACAGGCTAGATGCAGTAAGATTGTTCCCAATGTTGGGGAAGTCCTGGACAAGGGGTCACAGCTTAAGAATAAGGGGGAAATCCTTTAAAACCGAGATGAGAAGAACTTTTTTCACACAGAGAGTGGTGAATCTCTGGAACTCTCTGCCCCAGAGGGTAGTTGAGGCCAGTTCATTGGCTATATTTAAGAGGGAGTTAGATGTGGCTCTTGTGGCGAAGGGGATCAGAGGGTATGGAGAGAAGGCAGGTAAGGGATACTGAGTTGGATGATCAGCCATTATCATATTGAATGGCGGTGCAGGCTCGAAGGGCCGAATGGCCTACTCCTGCACCTAATTTCTATGTTTCTATGTTATCTGTATTTATCTTTACCGAACTAGCGTCAGAAGCCTTTCATTGTGTTGTCTCGTTCTTATTGCATATTTTAAAATAGTGGAGATTTCATTTCATCTTTTCCCTAACCCTACTCCATGTTTAGTGAAGCAGAGAAAACCACTTGAAGGTAAATTATAATCAGAAAGTCCATTGAAAGAAAAAATATGAATTTGAACTTGTGCTATTTTTGGTGTGATCTGGTTGACATTCAAGATTCTTTCTTTAACAATATTTCAATTTTGGTGCAGTCACATTATGTTAGTCATCCCTGCTTTACGAGGAAATACAGAGGTTCATAAGGACCATAAAGGAAGGTCCCACAAACCCCTAATGTTCGCGTTATTTTGGTGGTATTGATTGAAGGAAAAATGTCAGTTTCAACACCAATTGATTTAATTCTGCAATTAAATCTGCATGACAAACATACATATATTTGGTGTCCAGTACACATATACACATGATGATGAATAAGTTTATTGGCCAAGTATGTACACATACAAGGCATTTGCCTTGGTGCTCTGCTCGCAAGTAACAACATGACATCTAGTAAACAGTTAAGAATAAAACATAAAATATTAAAACATTAAGAATAAAACATTATAGCTTAAACATGTGAATGAAATAAAATACCAGAGAAAAAGGAGATTACAGACTTTTGGTTATTGAGTAGAGCTAATGCTCGTGGAACAAAAAGCTGTTTTTATATCTGGCTGTGGCGGCTTTGACAGTCCGTAGTCGCCTTCCAGAGGGAAGTGCTTCACAGTTTGTGACCAGGGTGAGAGGGGTCAGAGATTATCTTACCCTCTCCCTTCCTGGCCCTTGCAGTGTACAGTGTGGCAAATTGCCTGTGGCAAATTGTGCTACCTCAGCTGCCACAGGAAGTACATCCTCTGTTGTGCCTTTTTGAGTGTGGAGTCGATGGTAGCCCCCACTTAAGGTCCTTGGAGATGATGGTTCCCAGGAACTTAAAATACTCCACAGATGTGACTGGTGTTGTTGATGGTGAGTGGGGTGAGGGGAGGGGGAGCTCTCCTAAAGTCTGCAATCAATTCCACTGTCTTTAGAGCATTGAACTCCAGGTTGTTGCTACGGCACCAGGACGCTAGCTGTTACACTTCCTGTCTGTAGGCAAATTCCTCCCCATCCTGGATCAGTCCAATCAGGGTTGTGTCGTTCACAAACTTGAGAAGCTTGACAGAGGTGTCTGTGGAGGTGCAGTCGTTGGTGTGGAGAGAGTAGAGTAGAGGAGAGGAGAGAGTACACAGCCTTGCTGTGCTCCTATGCTGAGCATTTGCGGGTCCGAGCTGTGCTTTGTCAGCCTCACATGCTGCTTCCTGTCTGTCAGGAAGTTGGTGATCCACTGACAGAGGGGATCAGGCACAGTCAACTCGGAAAGTTTGGAGTGTTAGCCCTGGCACAATGGTGTTGAATGCAGACCTAAAATCAACAAACAGGATCCACGCATAGGTCCCCAGACGGTCTAGGATGAAGTGCAGGCCCAGGTTGACTGCATCATCCACAGATCTATTGGCCCGAAATGCAAACTGCAGAGTATCCAGCAGGGAGTTTGTGGTATTTTTCAGCTTGGCCAGGCCAAGCCTTTCGAGTGTCTTCATGACTACAGATCTCAGTGCGACACGCCTGTAGTTATTAAGACAAGTAATCCTTGCCTTTTTGGGTACAGGGACAATAGTGGAAACGTTGAAGCAGGCAGGGACAGTACATGGTTGCAGGGACTGGTTAAACATGTCTGTATAGACCAGTGCCAGCTGTTTGGCACAGAGCTTAGTAGTAGAGGGGGAAACATTGTCAGGTCCTGGAGATTTCCGGCTCTTTTGTCCTCTGAAAAGCCTCTTCACCTCCTCTATTTCATTGTTTAAGAAAGAACTGCAGATGCTGGAAAATGTCTCTGCCTCTTCCTTTCTTTTTCCCGCCTCCCCCCCACAACCCCCTCAACATCAGTCTGAAGAAGGGTCTCAACCCGAAACGTCGCCTATTCCTCTGCTCCATAGATGTTGCCTCACCCGCTGAGTTTCTCCAGCATTTTTGTCTGCTTTATTTCATTGATTTTTTTAAACATATGAAGCTTTAGCATTTATTATTTGAATGCTTATGCATTGTTTCTTGTTTGATGGAATGCAACTTAACTACATTATTTTTTATTTCATTCAATAGACAAAAATAGACCATATGAAACTGTATTCTGCATAACAGTATCAATAAATCATGCATGCCTATTAAGTCAGTCGCCTTTTAACATATTTTCCGATTATAATATTTAACAAATATTATAAAATCTGTAATCCCTAAAGTGGATAACAGATTTTACCAGTTGAAGTCTAATCTTTTGCTTACATTTCATTACAGAGTTAGAGATGTAAAGAATGTAGATTATTTATATTACTGTAATGAATCTGCCTTTGTGATGTGGAGGTTCATCTCCAGCAGCACATAAGACGAATCACAAATACACTCCCCATGATTTTCCATCAATAATTAACTAGACATTGGGGGTGAGGGGTGAGGGGGGGGGAGAGTGGACGACACTTCTGATTTCTCAGTACAGAAATCCAATGCTAAAATGTTTTACTGGCATTGAAAATACATAGCATTTGCCTTTAATTAAGGATTTGCCTTTTATGTATTAATGGATGTTACACTCAGCATAACTATTAATTCAATTCTAGACGTGTTGCTATAATCGATTTTTGTAGGATTCTTCATTTAAAACAAAATACAGCCTAACCCTGAATTATCACATGAAATTTCATCTAGTCTCTACCAAATATGGCTCTCCATACTTGGCCTTGCCAGTATCATAACCCAGCAGAATTATGAATTATGTTGACCTGGATCTTGTGCGTAGATCCCAGCAAGTCCGAAAAATATTTTGCACAATGTAGAAACCATGTAGAATAAGACACAAAGTGCTGGATGTCCAGGCAGCATCTCTGGAAAACATGGATAGGTGATGTTTCGGGACAGGAACTATCATATGGTTGATACAATCTCTTGATAAATGTTTAACTCAGCATTTTACACATTGAATTTGACTCTTACGCCCTGTGAGTCCATTGTTTGCACAGCTGTAAAGTATTGTAGGCCATCCAGAGAACAATCATCAGGCCAATCATCAGAACAATCCTCTCATCCATGGGATGAGAGGATTGTTCCTTCACAAGAGACTAGATAGTTTGGGTCTGTACTCCTTGGACTTTAGAAAATTTACACTACAACAACTATAATTCTAAGGTATTTCATTGTCTTAAACCAATTTGAGGCGCAGAGTCATTGTCATCATCGTCTTACAGCATGGAAATAGGCCCATTGGTCCAACACGACCCATCAACACTAGTCCCAACTGCCTGTATTGGCCCCTATTCCTGTAAACCTGCTCTATCTACAGTATGTATGTCTAAATGTTACTTAAACATTGCGATAGTGCCTGCCTCAACTATTACCTCCAGCAGCTCGTTCCATACACCTACCACCCTTTGCCTGAAAAAGTTGCCCCTCAGATTCTTATTAAATCTTTCCACCCTTACCTTAAAGCCATGTCCTCTGGTTCTCGATTCCCCTATTCTGGGCAAGTGACTCTGCATCTACCTGATCTATTCCTCTCATGATTTTGTACACCTCTATAAGATCACCCCCACATCCTCCTGCATAACTAGGAATAGAGTCCTAGTCCTAATACTCAACCACTCCCTATAGCTCAGGCCCCCGAGTCCTGACAACATCCCTGTAAATCATCTCTGCACACTTTCCAACTTGACAACATCTTTCCTATAACATGGTGCCCAAAACTGAAAACAATACTTCAAATGCAGCCTGACCAACATCTTATACCACAGCAACATCACCTCCCAACTTCTATGCTCAATGCTCTGACTGATGAAAGCCAAAATGCCAAAAGCCTTTTTGACCACCCTATCAACATGTGATGTCACTTTCAACAAACTATGTACCTGTACTCCTCGACAACTCTGCTCTACAACACTCCCCCAAGCCCTACCATTCACTGTGTAGGTTTTGCCCATGTTAGTGCTGAATAAAATGCAACACCTTACATTTCTTTCCATCAAATATCATCAACCCATTCCTCAGCCCACCTGCCCAATCAATCACAATCCTGCTACAATTTTTAACAACCATCTTCACCACCCACATTTACGTCAGACGAGATGTGTAGGAAGGAACTGCAGATGCTGGTTTAAACTGAAGATAGACACAAAAAGCTGGAGTAACTCAGCGGATCAGATAGCATCTCTGGAGAAAAGATGATATCTTGCTATATCTATATTGTTCTACTAGACCAAGTTGGACCTGTTGGGTCCCAGGTTCACACGGGAGGGCTGGTCCCCCAACGCAATATTCCACTTCTCCACCAATTCCAATATTGGTGGCCAGTGGGGGGGAGGGGGTTCTGGAGCGCTAGCATGGGTGTTGTGGGTCAAGTCAAGTCAAGCACAGTGAGTGCAGGGCCAACAATCCATTTCAATCCATTTCGTGTCAAGTCAATCCATTTCAAGTAATCAAATCAAGCACAGGGCAGGTGGGGCCAGCCATCAATATAATCCATTTGCTTTCATTTCAGGTGAGGTCAAGCAAAGCAAAGGCAAAGCAAAAGCACAGGGCAGGCGGGGCCAGCCAACAATACAATCCATTTGCTTCCATTTCAGGCGAGGTCAAGCAAAGCAAAGGCAAATCAAAAGCAAAAGCACAGGGCAGGCAGGGCCAGCCAACAATATAATCCATTTGCTTTCATTTCAGGTGTGCTCAAGCAAAGCAAAGGCAAAGCAAAAGCAAAAGCACAGGGCAGGCCAAACAACTCATTTCCATTTCAATTTGCAGCACAGGGCAGGCCAAACAACTCATTTAATTTCATTAAGTGCTAACAAATTATTTATTGCAAGCACATTAAGGGTTAACAAATCATCATTCATTGCAAGCACATTAAGGGTTAACACATCTTCATTCATTGCAAGCACATTGCTGGCTAACAAATCATTTATTGCAAGCACCTAAATGGTTAACCACATAAAGCACATAACCACATAAAGCACATAAAGGGTAGACTCACAGTTCAGTAGACTCACAGTTCAGTAAACTCACAGCAGAATCAGAGTTGTGGCTTCTCCCTCAAGATCTTTCAGAGTGACTGACCCACGTCCAGGCATCCGGGGTTTTATAGTCCTGCCCTCCCGCGGAAGAGGCGTTACCTTCATAGAAACATAGAAACATAGAAAATAGGTGCAGGAGTAGGCCATTCGGCCCTTTGAGCCTGCACCGCCATTCGATATGATCATGGCTAATCATCCATCTCAGTATCCCATCCCTCCATACCCCCTGATCCCTTTAGCCACAAGGCAGAGAATTCCAGCGATTGTGTGTGTGAAAAATGTTTTCCTCATCTCGGACCTAAAAGATTTTCCCCTTATGCTTAAACTGTGATCCCTTGTTCTGGACTTCCCCAACATCAGGAACAATCTTCCTGCATCTATCCTGTTCAACCCCTTAAGAATGTTGTAAGTTTCTATAAGATACCCCATCAATCTTCTAAATTCTAGCGAGTACAAGCCGAGTCTATCCAGTCTTTCTTCATATGAAAGACCTGACATACCAGGAATCAGTCTGGTGAACCTTCTCTGCACTACCTCTATGGCAAGAATGTCTTTCCTCAGATTAGGAGACTGCAGTAGAACCTCCCTGCTCTTATACTCAAATCCTTTTGCTATGAATGCTAAGACACAATTTGCTTTCTTCACTGCCTGCTGTACATGCATTCCTACTTTCAATGACTGGTGAACCATGACACCCAGGTCTCGTTGCATCTTCCCTTTTCCTAATCGGCCACTCATCATGGTGAATGACTGGCGAGAGGACCAATCAGCTGATCTCAAGACTTTTTAAACACTAATAACTTTTTTTATTTTTCATCGATCGGAAAAATCCTGTGTTGAATTATGTGTGTATTGTGTACTTTTTAAAAATTGTAACGCTGGTAAATTCAATTTCACTGCACTTCATGGTGCACGACAAATAAATTTGAACTTGAACTAAATCTCTTGTTTCCCTTTCCCTTGACTCTCAGTCTGAAGAAGGGTCTCGACTTGAAACGTTGCCTATTACTTTTCTCTAGAGATATTGTCTTGACCCGCTGAGTTACTCCAACGTTTTGTGACTATTTTCACTTTTGTGTCATCTACATCTTAGAAATACTATTTAAATGCAAATACTTCTCCCCAGCCTTATTTTTTTTTAAACCTGTTAAAAATAAAATCCCTTAATACTTGATAATCTTTTGTGAGTTGAATGGCAGCAACAACAAAAAAAAGAAAGAAGTAGAAACACTTCATCTGAGCACATGGAATTTCTGAGGAGATTCCTTTGATTTGCTGCTTGATTTTGTCAGATAATTGGTATATGATCAGATGATGTACATCATAGATGAACAAAATCACAAGTTTACACAACCTTTCCAGGATTACCTTTGATTAATTTGTTATTTTCACAGCAGAATATTGAAACAACATGCAAATATTATTTAGAAGATTTATAAGAAGAGTGCAATGCCCAGTGGCCTCCTCCCCACAATAAACCAGTGTCCAAGTATCTGGGAAGACCCAGGCTTGAATGGAAAGTATTTTAGACTATAATTCATTGAAATCTGTCACGTGCTGGCACATGATCACTTAAACTTCAGCTGACACACTCTTTCTGTCCAAGAATCAAGCCATTAAGCTGAACATTTGTTTCACATTAAAGAGACAAATGGATGCCTCTCATTACAAACAGTATATTCACAGTAATTTCAGACATAACAATTCATGAAAAAGACAAATCAACAAAGATTTTTCAACATTAAACTGATCCTCAAAATCCTAACATGGTGAATTACTCACATGGAGCTAAGGTCAAGGGCAATATGTCTTTAATGCCTTCTGGAGGTGCCGCTGTGGCAGACGCCTTCCGGAGGCCGCTGAGAAGCCGAGACTGGAGCTTTGCGGAATGGAGCCTCGTAGGTTGAAGCCTCATAGATCGACGAAGCCCCGCGGCCAATGGCCCGTGGGTCTGCGGAGCCCATGGCTGGGGCCTGGGTCGGTGCCATGGAGGCCTCAGGAGATGCTCCGGCGGCAATAGTGGTGAGGTCAGCGTGGCGGTATATGATGGTGCCAGTAGACGATTCAGGATGAACCTGTGAAAGTAAGGACACTACTGCCAGGGGAAGGAAGGAAGGAAGGAGGACCCGGCATAGGGGGACCACCGTGAGGAAGGGAAGGGGCGGAGAACTGGCGGGGGGGAACTGACGCGGGGGAACTTTGTAACTTTGTAAGCGCCCTTTATTGGCGATTATCAAATAAATTTACTGTGATTTGTCATATGTGACAATAAATTATTCAATTCAATACAACATTCGACTAACAAGTGGGCAGAGAGCAAAAAGCCAAAGATAAAACTTCAAAGAGAAAATAAAGAATAATATTAGTGTCACTTACATGATGATCTCCAGATACTCCAACTTGCCTTCCAAGTAATGAAGAACAGCTTCTATTATATTGCAAGCGGAAGTAGCAGACTGGTACTTTTATTCAAAAAGGGCAGCATAAGTAAGTCTTTTATCAGTGACAAGTAATGTATAGAAAAGAATGATATGACCTTAGGAAGAATAGAGGAACACGGTACCAGTGCAAGGATACTCGAGGGCCGAAGCACCGGTAGATAAGAAGCAGAGCGGATTTGTCCAAACTAGAAAGAGAAGACATGTAAGAGAAGAGAGGTCATGCCGCAATTACATAAAACACCAGTCAGACTTGGAGTACTGCATGCATTCCTGCTTACCACATTATTGGAGAGAGGTGATTGAATTAGAAATGGTGCAGAGGAGATTCACCAGGACAAGGGTGCAGAAGAGATTCACCTGGAATGAAGCATTTCAATTATGGGGAGTGAATGGATGGGCTACATTTGTTTTTTTTAGGAGAGGGCTGAGGAGAGGCCCAGTTGAGGTTGAAAAATATTTGTGAAATGCATAATGTGGATAGTGAGGAACTTTTACCTATTGTAGAGGTATCTAAAAACAAAGGCATTGTTCTAAGTTATGGGATGGAAGGCTTTGAGGGGATGCGAAGAATCCTTTCATGCAAAGAGTGGTTTGACTGCTGGAGACAGGGCCGGATTTACGTATGAGCTTCATAAGCTTAAGCCTCGAGATCTAGAGGGGCCTCAGCCTCGCTCCGCCAAGATGTATAAAACTTTTGACATAGTGGCATTGTTACAAAACCTACCATCGGTGGCGCTGTGCGATAATGGTGTTGTTACAAAACCTACCATCAGTGGCGCTGTGCTTGCGATTCCGGAGGCTTTTGGTGGTGTGGGGTGGGGGGGGGGGTGAGATTAAAATGCAGGTGAGGTTAATTTTCGTTATCGGAGAGGAATTTGCTCCAAAGATCCTTGGATCTTTGACCTCCCCGCCGCACCAGGGCCTACCCACATTGCAGCCACACTGGGGCCTACTCACCTCGCCATCTCACTTGAACATCGGTGCCGCACAGGTACAAACAGGAAGTTATCAAGTTTAGACTTTCAACCATCTGCAGTGCAGCATTTCAAAGCAACCACCACCAACAACCATTTGCAGTGCAGTATTTCAAAGCGACCACCACCAACAACCATTCGCAGTGCAGCATTTCAAAGCGACCAACACCAACAACCATTTGCAGTGCAGAATTTCAAAGTGACCACCATGAACAACCATTTGCAGTGCAATATTTCAAAGCAACCACATTTTCATTTTCAAACCACATTAAGGGCACTCAGTGTCGAGTAGACATGTGTTCAGTGTTATTCACAGCTCAGAGAGACGTGACCCTTTCACTTCCTCCATCTTGCAGAGGCTGACTGAGGAACAACACTTCCAGGTTTTATTGTCCCTCCACCCTCCTACCAGCAGGGGCAGCAGAGAGAATCTCAACATTTTAAAAACATTAATAACTCTTTTATTTTTAATTGATGAGAAAAATCCTCTTGTCCTGCGCAGCGGAGGGGGACTCTGAGTAGGATGGCTAAAAATCACAGCTGTAAGTGGCAGCATTTTTTTTTAAAACATGAAACAGAAAAACAGGAAGTGGTCAAGATCAGACTTTTAGTAATATAGATTATGAATTATTTCCAATGGAATCACAATGTAAATTGTCACTGCTTCCAACAATGATACCACTTTGTCTAGCGAACAGGAGGGAGCAATGTGTGCAGTACAAGTGTATTTGTCATGGACTTTTACATTTTCTAAAACTCCTGAACTTTTCCATGAATGTTGTTAAAAATAGTTTTCTGGCATTCAGGATTTTTCTGTTCAAGAAGTTGCTCTAACCTAAAAAAAAGATGTTTGGGGACTTGCGTGCCCTTCAGAAATGTCAGAATTTAATAATGATGAAATGTTCTAAGGGACTGCACGTAAATTATGTCCGCATTGTGGTTATTGAAAAAGTTTTGTTCTTATAATCATACATAGCTGAGAGTTTGTTCATGGCTCTCGCATCCGTTTCCTGTCGCAGCCTCTTGCCTGTCTGGTTCAGCATCAAGGGATCCGGGTGCTGATTGTTTCTCCATGCCTGGATATTCAATTTCCAGGCCTTTTGGAGGAACAAATTGTGCAAGGTGCAGAAGTAACCACTCTTTGGAATACAACATTTGGGCTACACTGGAGGGAGCCTCCTGGAATTATTCAAAACTGAAACTGTCCTCCTTAACATACCACTGGCATGCACAGTTTTAATTTGTCAGTCAAGGCTCAGTAGGTAGCACACGCAGCTCTGAATCAAACCCAACTTCAGAGATTTTAGTTAAAAAATCTAGGCTAATATTCCACTGCTGTGTGGACCGATGCATTTCAAATGAAATATTAACTTGAGGTCTCATCTGTTTTAGAAGATAGACATGATATTTGTTAGGGAAGATATCTGGGCTAACCGCTATCACTAAAAATAAATTATGTGGTTATTATCACAGTGCTGTCTGTGGGACTGTATAGCATTGCTATAATTCAATGCATAGAGAGACATAATGATTCATTTATCCTTTCATGGCTTAATGCCCTGAACAATATGCACTGGCAGGCTTCTTGCAAACATTACAATAGACGATAGACAATAGGTGCAGGAGTAGGCCATTCGGTATGGTATTCGAGTAAACAATGAGTGACTAATGGTAGAGTGAAAGTAAATCTCAAAATGAACAACAACCAGTGATGCAAAGAAACATGATAATGACTTGCTAATAATGACTTGCTGCTTTTCCTTTTATTTATTTATTTTTTTATAATATTATTTATTAGAATTACAGTACATTACAATAATACAAGCCAAGTATAACTTATTACATTTATTGTACCACTTCATTTTTTAAGCTTGAAAAAGAGAGAAAAGTAAAGAAAGTAGAGAAAAAATCGTGATATTGTGAAAAGTGATCAGAAAGAAAGACCTATTAAGCAATGTTAGGGATAAAAGTTAAGAAATAGGCCGTAAAAAAGAAAAAAGAGAACAATAAACAAAAGCTCTCTTATGAAGACAGAGCAGAAAGGGATATACCAACAAATTCCAGTTCATAATAATTTGCTGTATAAAGATCTAATCTTCCCCTTAATTTTAAAGCCAATATCTTTAAATCTGTTCAAGAAGGAACTACAGATGCTGGAAGATCGAAGGTACACAAAAATGCTGGAGAAACTCAGCGGGTGCAGCAGCATCTATGGAGCGAAGGAAATACGTTTTCGGGCCGAAACCCTAAATCTGTGTCTTTTTATCACTAACTTTCATTTTAATTTAAATTCTAGTTCAGATTCAGATTCAAAGATTCAGATTCAATTTTAATTGTCATTGTCAGTGTACAGTACAGAGACAACGAAATGCATTTAGCATCTCCCTGGAAGAGCGACATAGCAAACGATTTGAATAAATAATAATAAGTGTCCGGGGTTGGGGGGTGGTGATTGGCAGTCACCGAGGTACGTTGTTGAGTAACGTACCTCGGTGACTCGCTGTCTCTATAGTTCGTTATTTGCTCTCTCAAAACTAACTATATAATCTGGAAAAAAAAACAAAAACAATATTGGATAAGCAAAAGTAATTAAAAAAAAGTATATTGCTTGCATAGATCTTAGACAAACACAAAACCCCCCCATTAATTATAGATACAATTTCCAAAAGAAAGAAGGTAGTGCAAAAAAAAAGACATTACTGCAATACACTGTTAGTCCATTGTAGTGCAAGAGGTTTATAATGCTCCATTGTTGAGGTAGGTTGTGAGGGTTAGTTCAAGACCTCTTTGGTGTAGGAAAGTAACTGTTTCTGCATCTGGTGGTGTGCACTTTCAAGCTCATGCCCAATGGTAGTAGCGAGAAGAGAGCTTGGCACTGGTAGCCTGTCTTCTTGACTTAGCGTGTCATGTAGATGCTTTTAATAGATGGGAGGCATGTGCCCATGATGCCCAAGAGGCCACCACTCTCTGCAGTCTCCTGTGCATTGGAATAGGCATGCCCGCCCATGAATCAACATGTCAGGACACTTTCTACAGTACATCTGTCGACGTTTGTAAGAGTATTTGGTGAAATGTTCAATCTCTTTAAACTTCTAAGGAAATAGAGGTACTGATGTGCCAAGCTCTCTTCTCGCTACTACCATTGGGCATGATTATATAGATGTGTTGGGCTGAGGACAGGTCATCTGAGATGTTTACGTCCAGCAATTTCACATGGATTAAATTTATCAAAGAAACTTCATTCTAGTGACAAAATTGAGCCACATTAAAAATTGAAAGCCTTATTGGATTAGTTTACCTTACACACAAAAAATATTCTCATTTAATTGTTAGCATATTAATGTAAAAATGGACATAGATAAGCGTACAACTATGCTAATGATCAAAGTCCCAAGGGAACAGATCCATATCAACATGCCTCTCCTCTGAATCTTAAAAATTACATTTTCAACGAATTTAATCACCATTGTAGTGCAAATCGTGTAATCCGAGAAGGCTTTCAATTTTTAATGTGACTCATTTTTGGCATTTGAATCAATTCTAAGATGTTACTGGGCATGGAATAGGGATTATAAATTAAAAATAACTCAAGAAAGCTAATGGAAAAATACAATAAAATGGCTGTTATCAACAAATTAAAACATATTTGGAAGAACTTCTACTTGAAAATCAGCAGCTTAGCCAATTTATAGGTGGAGAGCAGTCTGGTGGGGGAGTTTGATGAAAGTCACAAAAAGTTAAAGTACCTGGGAGCACTGCAGTTACGTGTGTAAGTTACTTACATACAAAATGCCATCTTTTATGCCATGTTATTGATTGACACCTAGATATATAGCGTGTATCTATACACAACTGAGGAGGAATTTTCATTGTGTCATTTGAAATATTGCCTTTGAAACTAGGTATACTTCACCAATGGGAACCAGTCAAAATCAGTTTACAAATGTATCAGTTTTATGAAAGCAGTTTTCTGTTAAGCATACTTGGCCGACTGTCACTGATAACATCTTCAGTGTTGCTTCTCAGCACACTGCTTCATCTGGCCAATCTAATTTATCAAGAAATCTTACTACTACTCACACGAGATACGCTACACTGCCACAAATGTTTCTTGACAACAAACCAGCTTTGAAGATGCAAGGGGACAAAAATCAATGCTCATAAAAATGTCATTGACAGAGTATTATGCAAAACATGCAGCTGTTTCAAGATCACAATCTTTTAGTATTTGGTTGACAAGGTAACTGCTATTACATTGCATCAAAACAGTGTTTCTGTGAGGAAACAAGATACATGCTTCATAATTCTGAATCTTCTCCATGAAAAAGTTGAAGAATTTGATAATGTTTGATAAAGGATGTCATATTTTATTAGGAAAAGATTCAATATGTCTTTCTGCTCTGGAAACTCAGGCTGTCTTGAAATTATTGCTTTATGGTAGGGAGAAGCAAATTTAGTTTTCTGTGTGGATCAAAGTAAAGCCATCTCCAGAAGGGATAGGTAGGAAAAGGTATAAAACTCAACAAGTACATCACTCTTACTAAACCTGAACCCAACTTGTTATTTTATTGCTAATTTTACCTGCCCAGAAACAAGCCAATTGCAGCTTGAATCTACAAATACCTTGCTCATTGAACCCAATTCCATTCACCTTTTACAACCCGACGTACCTTTCCACTTGAGAGAAGACACAGTGCTGGAGTAGTTCAGTGGGTTAGGCAGCATCACATGAGAATATGGATAGGTGACATTTCAGGTGGGGAACTTTCTTCAAACTCCCTCTTCGTACCTCCCCAAAGTGTGTCTCTTCCAAATTTAACAGTAAAATCTCACACCGATGCAACTAAAATGTACATTGGTGTCTCTCATGGCTTATGATCCACTTCTCAACAGGTAAGGTCATGTTTTACAAAACTGTTTCAGATCTTTGAGATTGTAACTAGCAGAATGGATAAGGAAAGACCAGTGGATATGGTGTGGTTTGGACTTCATCATATAAACTTAGAACATTTGCATAGGAGATAGCACACTAGCCTGGTTTGAAGATTAGGATTAGTTAATGGAGAGTAAATGGAGGAATTAGGACATTTTCACATTGAGAAGCTGTGACTAGTGGTGGGCCACAGATATTTGATGTGGGGAATCTACTGCTCAAAATCTATATTAATGATTTGGATGGAAAGATCAAATGTAATATACCTGAGTTTGTCAATTATTCTGTGGATTATGAGAAGGATCAGAGAAGGCGATGCAGATGGTCTAATAAAATAGGTGAGGACAGAGTAGGTGGAATTCAATTTTGGCAAATATGATCTCATTTTCTCGCAAAGATAAAAAAGTGAAAGATCAAAAAGTGTGAAGGGAATGCAATGAAGGCGTACTTGATTATAGGTGGATATATGCTACAATCTGCCATATCAGAATAATCTATATTTTCTATGTTTCTATGTTTCTAATCCTTGATTTTTATACTGTGTTCATTATCATTACAAGTAACGATGGCCAACTGATTCAGGATTTTCTCAATGCAATTCAATGAAAAAATCCTAATGGAATTGAAATGAATTGAATATGTTATTGTCACATGGGACAAGTCACAATAAAATTCTTTGCTTCATTCCCAAGATATGCAAATATGCACCCATAAAGAGCACTTACAAAGTTATGAAGTACAAAGTACCTGCACACCAGGTACCCCTTTGTTCTCCCCCCTCCCCCTTCTCACGACAGTCCTTCACGTAGGGTCCTCCATTTTGGCAATCCCATTCAGATCCCAAAAAACATTGTCTTTGGAGACACATAAGACTGCAGATGCTGGAATCTGAAACTCTAAACAAACTAGTGGAGGAACTGAATGGATGATGCAGTATTTTTGGATGTATAGTGAGTGATAAGTGGAAGTAAATGAATGGGTAAATGGAACCAGGCAGAGAGAGGGGAGGGCACAATTGCAGACAGAGTCTATACGTTGATGTGGCACCAGATAAAGAAGGAAGGATGGACTAATGGAACTAAGTGGAAAAAGGATAACACATTTAGGTAATGGAGTGGGGATGGGTGGGGTTAGAAAAGATGAATAAAATGAGAGGAAACTTAAAAGGGCTGATTGGAGTTGAAAATAAACAAAGGTGGGAGTTGTTTGCAGAAATGAGCCTTCATCTATACACGGAAAAGTGTGGATGACCCCACACTTAAGTATTGTTGGATAACTTTTCATATGCATATAATATCATTTGTGGGAGAGAGCCATTTGCTGAAAGCATGTAAGGAAAGAAAAAGGTAAACAATTATTTTCAGAGAGAGGAAACATTTTAAAACAAAAGAAAATGGATGAACTATTGAGAAGAAAATGCGCATTCACTCCATTAGTCTTGCTCTATAGTCAGGTGCCATTGGGCAAAGAAACTCCTAAACCCTCAATTTCCTGAAGGTGATGAACGTACTTTTAAAATCAATATGAAGTGAATTCTACATCTTGCGTTGAGTCACATGGAACTACATATGTTGAATTGTTTAGCGAAGTGCTAAAGGAACTCAACGAGCCAAGCAGTATCTCTGAGGAAATGAATAGCTGGTGTTTTGGGTTAGGTCCCTACTTCAGACTGAGGAAGAAGAGTCACAACCCAATTTCTTCCACAGATATTGTCTGACCTGCTAAGTTCTTCTAGAATTTTGTGTTTCGCTCTATATGTTGCATTGTTTAGTCCTAACTGTTGAATGGTAGGCTTTCCATGATGCACAAGATAGCTATGAACATCCCGCCATCCAATTATTTATTCCAGTAACACAAAGGTGACCTGCAAATGAAGTTGTGATCAGCATTTTTTGTAGCATATCAGGTTGATGTCACAACATCTAGGTGCCCAAACAAATGACAAGGTAATCATTAAAGGGGTTGCAAGTACAGAAGATAGAGGTCCTGAGCAAAAAACAGTGATAGATGAACCCAGTAGGTCAGGAAACATGTATGGAGGGAAATGGATAGACCAGGTTTCTTATCAGGGAACATCATTTGACTGCAGTAATGGTGTAATGGGGGGGGGGGGGGGGGGGGGGGGGGGGGGGGGATTGTTCGAAAAGAGAGGTTGGGATGGTGCAAAATCGGGCGAGTGATAGATGGATACAGATAGGGAGGGGGTAGGTGATTTGCAGATGGGAGGAATAAGTAACAAAGCTTAGAACTGCAAAAGAGACAAAAGGGCAAGCTGGATGATGCGCTGTGGGTGGAAGTGGACAAGGGCAGGTGAAACAGGGAGGGACAAAATGGAAATATGTCTCAGAGATGGGAGATGAGTGTATGGAGGAGGAGAAAGTATCAGGTTTGCTGGAGTGGTGGGAGATGGTGGGAGAAATATATGTGCACTAAGGTGGGAGGGAGGGCAGGGAATACTACCCAAGTGAAATATGAGGTGCTATTCTTCCATTTTCCATGTAGTCTCACTCTGGCAATGAAGGAGGCCAAGGACAGAAAATGCAGTGTGGAAAGGGGAATTTAAATGGTTAGCAACCAGGAGCTCCAGAAGGCCTTGGTGGACAGAGTGCAAGTGTTCAGCAAAATGGTTGCCTCGCAATGCTTGGTTTCGCCAAGGTTAAGGAGACCATGTAAAGAGCACTGAATTCAATAGATGAGGTTGGAAGCGGGGTATGTGAACCTAAAGCTAAGACAGCGTTTTTTAAATGAGTGGTCTCACAACAGTAAATACTTACTTTGACTAGGCTTTTTAACCTCCACCCCCTTTGGGTTTTAACAGTCCCTGCTAATCTGCAATTATCAAGAGAGCCACGTAATTGATGCTGTTCTGAAGCAGCGGCGATATTGCTAATGTCAAGAGTTACAACTGAAGATTGACTCTCACCACAGTTTGAAGAAAGGTCCCAACCTGAAACATTACCGATCTATGTTCCTCAGAGATGCTTCCTGACCTAGTGCAT
The DNA here is from genome assembly GCF_028641065.1 of Leucoraja erinaceus. Lineage (NCBI taxonomy): Eukaryota > Metazoa > Chordata > Chondrichthyes > Rajiformes > Rajidae > Leucoraja > Leucoraja erinaceus. The sequence continues at coordinate 19,742,280 of NC_073380.1, forward strand.
TACTCAAACTCTTGGTGTCCATTGTTGACATAAAGGTATTGTGTTTTTTTGAGCCCTTGAATCTCCCTGCTTATTCTCATTTCTAATCAAATCAATTTCCAGATTTTTTTGCAAATTGTTTGCTGTATATGTATACTGCTTACATAAAAATATAAGAAACCAAATCAAACCATTCCATCCGTTTTATCAGTGAATGGGACCATGACTGATCCAACAATCACCTTATTACATGCCCTTTGACTCTCTTGGACTTCAAATATTGGTTGACTTTTACTGTGACTGTTCTTCTCGAAGGACAAAAGACAATAATCTAATTTCTATTTGAGATTTAATGTTAGTCCCATGCTGTTTCATTCTAACCTCACAGTCAACCTTAAATGACCTGGTTAAATATGCATAATTAATTTCTTTCATCACTGAAGTCAAGTTAATATCAGTTGACTTTGCAGAGAGGAGACTTGCGGTGTTTTAGAGATGGATAAAAATGTTTTTTGTTTCTTCGAATTACAACAAATTCTGATCACAAGCATAGCAAGGTAAATGTTTAATGCATTCTGTGACCACAATTGGTAAAAAGCTGCTTCTTGAGTTGCATAAAATGACTTGAACGTCTCCAACTGCTTCCAAACGAGAAACCACAAAAACTATTTTAGATTTATTTGTTCATAGACAAACTGAATGATAAAAGTAGTCATGTTTCTATGAACCATTTGAAAACAGCACATAATGATTTGCACGTTAATCTCGTTACTGCTGTTCTGTAAGTAAATGCAGCAATCATTCACTATACCCACCACCTGTGTGAGAATGCTACTCAAGATAGACACAAAAAGCTGGAGTGACTCAGCGGGACATTCAGCATCTCTGGAGGGAAGGAATGCATAACGTTTCGGGACGAGACCATTCATCAGGCTCCCCCTCAGAATGTTCCCCCAGAGCTTCATCAGATTCCCATTAAATTTTTCTCCTCTGGTTCTTCATTTCACTATTCTGGAAGAATGCCCAACTTCTTCCTATAGCTCAGGCCACCAAGTCCTGGCAACATCATCATAAATCTATATTACTAAAAGTCTAATCTTGACCACTTCCTGATGTTCTGTATATTGATTTTAGAAAAAACACTGGCTCTTAAGGCTGTGATTTTTGGCCAACTTACTCAGAGTCCCCCTCCGCTGCGCTGGACAAGAGGATTTTTCCCATCGGTGAAAAATAAAAGAGTTATTGGTGTTTAAAAAATGTTGAGATTCTCTCTCCTGAAGGTCATGCCCCTTCCGGAGGGACTATAAAACCCGGAAGTGTTGAGTGCCTCAGTCAGTCTCTGCAAGATGGGGGAGAGAGAGAGGGTTGCGTCTCTCAGTCCGAGCTGTGAATAACACTGAACACATGTCTACAAAACTGTGAGTGGTTTTACTGACCCATCGATGAAAAATATGAGTCATTAGTGTTTAAAAAATGTTGAGATTCTCTCACCTGTCAATCACGTAATGAAGGCCACGCCCCTTCCAGTGGGAGGGGGAGGGATTATAAAACCCAGAAGTGTGGGCGTGGCTCAGTCGGCAAGATGGAGGAGGGAGAGGTCATGACTCGCTGTCTTTAGTGGCCTTGCACCCTGCTTGAAATTGTATGAAACTGCACTTGAATTTGTTGGTCTTGCCTTGCACCCTGCTTGAAATGAATGGAATTTCAAGGAATAGCCGTAGGTCAACTGCCAGCCCACCAGCCATGAGTGAGTGAGCTGCCAGCACAACAGGCTTGAGTGACTGAGCCACCAGCCCAAGAATCCATTCGGCCCACAATGTCCATACTAGCCCTCTGGAAACCAGTCCCTTAAGCCCACAACACCCATACTAGTACTAGATAAAGCCCTCCACCACTGGCCACCAATATTAGAATTGGTGGAGAGGTGGAATATTGCGTTGGGGGACCAGCCCTCCCGTGTGATGCTGGGACCCAACGGGTCCCACTTAGTCTAGTTTATTATAAATTCATGGGCAGCACAGTGGCACAGCAGTAGAGATGCTCTCTAAACTAAATTAGAATGTGCCAAATTAAAATATCCTGATCAGACCACATGAGGATGGCAGGTGTTTAATCTTACAGAGCATGAGTTAATCAGTTAGTTTCCTCCACCAACACAACAGCTTGGCGTTTAGTTTAGTTTTTAGTTTAAAAATACAGTGCGGAAACAAGCTCTTCAGCCCACCGGGTCTGCGCCGACCAGCGATCCCTGCACACTAACACCCAATAGGGACAATTTTTACATTTACCAAACCAATTAACCTACAAACCTGTACGTCTTTGGAGTGTGGGAGAAAACTGAAGATCTTGGAGAAAACCCATGCAGGTCACGGGGAGAACGTACAAACACCATACGGACAACACCTGTAGTTGGGATCGAACTCGGGTCTCCGGTGCTGCATTCGTTGTAAAGCGGCAACTATACTGCTGCACCACCATGACCGTCCTAAAGTTCCGTTAGCAACTTTTTTTTCCATTTTTTTTTCCAAATAGAACAAAAAAAATTCATATTACCATGATAGACAATAGACAATAGTGCAGGAGTAGGCCATTTGGCCCTTCGAGCCAGCACCGCCATTCAATGTGATCATGGCTGATCATCCCCAATCAGTACCCCTTTCCTGCCTTCTCCCCATATCCCCTGATTCCACTATTTTTTAAGAGCCCTAGCTCTCTCTTGAAAGCATCCAGAGAACCTGCCTCCACCGCCCTCTGAGGCAGAGAATTCCACAGACTCACAACTCTCTGCGAGAAAAAGTGTTTCCTCGTCTCCGTTCTAAATGGCTTAATCCTTATTCTTAAACTGTGGCCCCTGGTTCTGGACTCCCCCAACATCTGGAACATGTTTCCTGCCTCCAGCGTGTCCAAGCCCTTAACAATCTTATATGTTTCAATGAGATACCCTCTCATCTTTCTAAACTCCAGAGTGTAAAAGCCCAGCTGCTCCATTCGCTCCGCATATGACAGTCCTGCCATCCCGGGAATTAACCTTGTAAACCTACGCTGCACTCCCTCAATAGCAAGAATGTCCTTCCTCAAATTAAGGGACCAAAACTGCACACAATAATCCAGGTGTGGTCTCACTAGGGCTCTGTACAACTGTAGAAGGACCTCTTTGCTCCTATATTCGATTCCTCTTGTTATAAAGGACAACATGCCAAGATGACTCGATTATTTCTACAACGGGGTGTGCAGACATCCGAGAGTAAGTAATGGGGGAGGGTTATCTTTGGGGTATTCCAAGTCTGAATATCCTAGAATACCCAACAATGGTCAGTTTAGAAGTCTGATGCAGAAATTACGTCAGACTCATAAGTGAAACTCACGTTGGGAAATGTCTGGGCAAATTTCCAGAATGACAAGAAATGATCCTGAAATAGTAATTATCGTTTCCACTTGAGAATAACATGGTATTGAAACAGCATTACTGTAAAATCAAATTTCTAGACAACTGATTTTTAGCAATGAGATTTTCTGAAACCTATCTCCATGGGAGACACCAAGGAGAATGACTATGTGATATTATTCAACATTATGTTGGATATCATTTGCTTAGAAAACAAATAATCCTAAAATAAGCTATTATAAAGAGGAATGGCAGTGAAAACTCAATGTGCCATGAAAATATATGGTTCTGCTGGCTTGGACAGGAGGTCATTTATAAGCTATGGGTGTGTGGAGGTTTGTGCCTAATGGATCAGCTTTGTTTTGGGCTACAGTTCACTACCTCATGCTACACACTGCAAGTGATTCCTCATTCCCGTGAAACATTTTACATTGGGAATATCAGAACACGATCTTGGATTTTTGGATGGCCCCTGTACAGAGTTTGTTACAGCATTAACTAAAGACAGCGAAAATCTTAACGTTGAATTGCCTTGTAGTTAACTGTCTGGTATCAATCAGGAACCATATTTTGGGTGGATCGAGGTTAAGCAGAAAACTGACCCCAAGTATTTGAATCTAGTTTCTGGTCACTATCTAATGATGATGACACATACAGATAAACACATGAACACTTGAACAGAGACCCAATCAATTACCTTCTACTATACTCTCCTCTGCCTGGCAGAACTTGTCCTCACCCTCAAAAACTTTGCTTACGACTTCTCTCTTTCTCCAAGTTACGGTGTACCCATGGGCATTTGCATGGGCCCCAGCTAAATGTCCTTTTGTCGGTTACGTCAAACTGTCCATGTCTCAAGCATACATCGACACTGTCCCCCAACTCTCTCTCTGCTGCATTGACAACTGGATTGGGGCTGTCTCTGGCACCCATGCAGAACTTGTTGAATTCATGAACTTCACTACTAACTTTCACTCTGCCCTCCAATTCACCTGGACTATCTCCGATAACTCTCTCCCTTTATTCCTTCTCCATCATAGGGGACAGACTATCGACTGGCGTCTACTACAAACTTGCCAACCCACATTTATCTGGACTACACTTCCTCCCACCCTACAAAGACGCTACCCACGATTCTCAATTCTTCCTTCTCCTCCGCATTTGCTCCCAAGATGAGGCTTTCCTTTCGAGCACATCTTGGATGTCCTCGTTCTTTAGTAAACATGGTTTCCCCCCTTCTGTCATATATGGAATCTTTACCTGTGTCTCCTCTGTGTCCCGTAGGTCTGCTCTTGTTCCCCTTCCACCAGGCACACAAAGCCCAGGTTCTTAGCTTTCACCCTGCCAGCCAGATCAACCAATACATATCCTCTGACATTTCCAATGACTCTAACGTTATCCCACCTTCCGTCACATCTTCCCATCTCCACCCCTTTCCGCATTCTGCTAAGAAGGTTCCCACCACAACTCCTTGGTTCATTCACCCCTTCCAACCCAAACCACCCCCTCCCTGGGTACTTTCCCCTGCAACTGCAAGAGATAAACACCTTGTCCCTATACTTCCTCCCTCGTCTCCATCCAGTGACCATGGCAGTCGGTCCAGAAAAAACAGAGGTTCATGTGCCTTCAACCAACCTCATTTAATGCATCTGATGTTCCCTGATATTGCCTCCTAAACATCAGCGAGATCAAGCATAGACTTGGTGACCGTTTTGCCGAAAATGCACTTGGTCCACAGGTCCTGTGGGAACTCTTGGTTGCATACCATTTCACCTCCCTTTCCCATTCACGTATTGACCTTTCTGTCCTGGGCCTCTATTGCCAGAATGAGGCCACACATAAATTAGAGGAACAGCACCTCATATACCGCTTGGGTAGTTTGCAACCCAATGGTATGAACATTGAATTCTCCAATTTTAGATAACCTCTACAATCCAACCCTGTTTCCAATTTCTTCCCTCCCCTCCCCCTCCGCCTACATTCCTAATCATTCCGCACCCCATCAATCCTCTCGGTACAAATTCACAACTCCCTAATCCTCTTTCACTCACATTTTGTGTATGTTAATCTCTAGCTTTTGTCCAACCATCTGTCTATCAAAATTTCCCTTGCTTATGTTCGCCAATGATATGCCATGCTCTGTCCATCCCCCCATCCTTGCAATCAGTCTGAAGATGGATTACGACCCAAACATCACCTATGCATATCCTCCAAGCATTTTGTTTCTTTCCTTGGTATACCAGCATCTGTAGTTCCTTGATTCTGCAGATGACAGACATTGCCTTATAGAAACATAGAAAATAGGCGCAGGAGTAGGCCATTCGAGCCTGCACTGCCATTCAATATGGTCATGGCTGATCATCCTACTCAGTATCCTGTACCTGCCTTCTCTCCATACCCCCTGATCCCTTTAGCCACAAGGGCCACATCTAACCCTTAAATATAGCCAATGAACTGGCCTCAACTACCTTCTGTGGCAGAGAATTCCAGAGATTCGCCACTCTCTGTGTGAAAAATGTTTTCCTCATCTCGTTCCTAAAAGATTTCTCCCTTATCCTTAAACTGTGACCCCTTGTTCTGGACTTCCCCAACATCGGAAACAATCTTCCTGCATCTAGCCTGTCCAACCCCTTAAGAATTTTGTAAGTTTCTATAAGATCCCCCCTCAATCTTCCAAATTCTAGCGAGTACAAGCCGAGTCTATCCAGTCTTTCTTCATATGCAAGTCCTGACATCCCAGGAATCAGTCTGGTGAACCTTCTCTGTACTCCCTCTATGGCAAGAATGTCTTTCCTCAGATTAGGAGACCAAAACTGTACGCAATACTCCAGGTGTGGTCTCACCAAGACCCTGTACAACTTCAGCAGAACCTCCCTGCTCCTATACTAAAATCCTTTTGCTATGAATGCTAACATACCATTTGCTTTCTTCACTGCCTGCTGAACCTGCATGCCTACTTTTAATGACTGGTGTACCATGACACCCAGGTCTCGTTGCATTTCCCTTTTCCTAATCGGCCACAATTCAGATAATAGTCTACTTTCCTGTTTTTGCCACCAAAGCGGATAACCTCACATTTATCCACATTATACTGCATCTGCCATGCATTTGCCCACTCACCCAGCCTATCCAAGTCATCTTGCAGCCTCCTAGCATCCTTCTCACAGATAACACTGCCCCCCAGCTTCGTGTCATCCGCAAACTTGGAGATCATTAATATATATTGTAAATAGCTGGGGTCACAGCACTGAGCCTTGCGGTACCCCACTAGTCACTGCTTGCCATTGTGAAAAGGACCCGTGTACTCCTACTTTTTGCTTCCTGTGTGCCAGCCAGTTCTCTATCCACATCAATACTGAACCGCAATACCGTGTGCTTTAAGTTTGTATACTAATCTCTTATGTGGGACCTTGTCGAAAGCCTTCTGAAATTTCAGATATAACACATCCACTGGTTCTCCCTTATCCACTCTACTAGTTACATCCTCGAAAAATTCTATAAGATTCGTCAGACATGATTTACCTTTCATAAATCCATGCTGACTTTGTCCAATGATTTCATCACTTTCCAAATGTGCTGCTATCCCATCTTTAATAACTGATTCTAGCAGTTTCCCCACTACAGATGTTAGACTAATTGGTCTGTAATTCCCTGTTTTCTCTCTCCCTCCCTTTTTAAAAAGTGGGGTTACATTAGCTAACCTCCACTCCTCAGGAACTACTCCAGAATTTAAAGTTTTGAAAAATTATCACTAATGCTTCCACTATTTCTGGGGATACTTCCTTAAGTACTCTGAAATGCAGCCTATCTGGCCCTAGTGATTTATCGGCATTTAATCCATTCAATTTACCTAACACCACTTCCCGGATAACCTGGATTCCACTCAGTTCCTCCATCTCATTTGACCTCCGGTCCCCTGCTATTTCCGGCAGATTATTTATGTCTTCCTTAGTGAAGACTGAACCAAAGTAGTTATTCAATTGGTCTGCCATGTCCTTGTTCCCCATGATCAATTCACCTCTTTCTGACTGCAAGGGGCCTACATTTGTTTTAACTAATCTTTTCCTCTTCACATATCTATAAAAACTTTTGCAGTCAGTATTTATGTTCCCTGCCAGTTTTCTTTCATAATCTATTTTCACTTTCTTAATTAAGCCCTTTGTCCTCCTCTGCTAGACACTGAATTTCTCCCAGTCCTCTGGCAGGCTGCTTTTTCTGGCTAATTTGTATGCTTCATCTTTTGTTTTGATACTATCCCTGATTTCCCTTGTTATCCACGGATGCACTACCTTCCCTGATTTATTCTTTTTTGCCAAACTGGAATGAACAATTGTTGTAGTTCATCCAGGCAGTCTGTAAATGCCTTCCATTGCATATCCACCATCAACCCTTTTAGAATCAATTGCCAGTCTATCTTGGCCAAATCACGTCTCATACCCTCAAAGTTACCTTTTTTTAAGTTCAGGACCCTTGTTTCTGAATTAATTATGTCACTCTCCATCCTAATGAAGAACTCAACCATATTATGGTCACTCTTGCCCAAGGGGCCATGCACAACAAGACTGTTAACTAACCCTTCCTCATTACTCAATACCCAGTCTAGAATAGCCTACTCTTTCATTGGTTCCTCTACGTTGGTTTAGAAAACTATTCCGCATACTATCCCGCATGATTTAGATAACTATCCTGCATACATTCCAAGAAATCCTCTTCCTCAGCACCCCTGCCAATTTAATTCACCCAATCAATATGTAGATTGAAGTCACCCATTATAACTGTTTTACCTTTGTTGCACGCATTTCTAATTTCCTGTTTGATGCCATCCCCCAGCTCCACTACTAGTGTTATGTGGCCTGTACACAACTCCCACTAGCGTTTTCTACCCTTAGTATTTTGCGACTCTACCCATATCGACTCCACATCCTCCAAGCGAATGTCCTTCTTTTCTATTGCGTTAATCTCCTCTCTAACCAGCAACGCTACCCCACCTCCTTTTCCTTTCTGTCTATCCCTCCTGAATATTGAATATCCCTGGATGTTCAGCTCCCAGCCTTGGTCACCCTGGAGCCATGTCTCTGGGATCCCAACTATATCATAGTCATTAATAGCTATCTGCACATTCAACTCATCCACCTTATTACAAATGCTCCTTGCATTGAGACACAAAGCTTTCAGGCTTGTTTTACAACACTCTTACCCCTTATACAATTATGTTGAAAAGTGGCCCTTTTTTATTTTTGCCCTGGATTTGTCTGCCTGCCACTTTTACTTTTCACCTTGCTACCTATTGCTTCTACCCTCATTTTACACCCCTCTGTCTCTCCGCTCACACATTTAAGAAACCATTTCTCTTTAACTCCATCCTCGACTATCCCATTTGACACCCCACCCCCCTTATTCAGTTTAAAACCACCTGTGTAGCAGTGGAAAACCTGCCTGCCAGAATGCTGGTACCCCGCCTGTTAAGATGCAATCCGTCCCTTTTGTACAGTTCCCCCTTACTCCAAAACAGATCCCAGTGATCTAAGAATCTAAATCCCTGCCCCTTGCACCAGTTCCTCAGCCACACATTCAGGTCACGTATCTCCCTGTTCCTTCTCTCGCCAGTACAAGGAACTGGTAGCAAACCGGAGATAACCCTGGAGGTCCTGCTTTTCAGCATTTTTCCGAGCTCTCTAAAGTCACGCTGCAGAATATTCATCCCCTTCTTTCCGACATCGTTTGTGCCGACATGCACTACCACTCCCGGCTGTTCACCTTCGCCCTTGATGATTTTCTGCACTCTGTCCATGACATCCTGGATCCTGGCACCAGGAAGGCAGCACACCATCCTCGAATCCCATCTGTTGCCGAAACCCCTGTCCGTACCTCTCACAATGGAGTCTCCCACTACAATGGCGTTGCCTGACGTTGGCCTCTTTGGTTTTGGCTGAACAATCCTTTTTGCTTCGCAAGCCAGTCGGCCGCTCGGTGTAATAACGTCTTCTGTCTCAACGGCTTCTAAGTGGGTGAACCTGTTCACAAGAGGTACAACACCTGGGTACGTTTGCATTCCATGCTTCCCTCCCTTTCTCACCGTAACCCACCTACTCTCTTCCAGTACCTTAGGTGTAACAATCATACTGTAGGACTTGTCGAGGAACAACTCAGTTTCTCGGACAAACCTGAGGGTCATCCACTTGCTTCTCCAGTTCCCCAACACAGTCTTTCAGGAGCTGTACCTGGATGCACTTCTCACATTTGTAGCAGCCAGAGACACCAGCGGTGTCCTTGACCTCCCACATACTGCAAGCATCACACTGAATCAGCTTGCCTGACATCTCCTTCTTACGTCTCTCCCTCTCCAGCGTTTTGTGTAGCCTCCTCGCCGAAGGCACTCGAGCCAAAGACTCACACTTTTCTCACAGGGCACTTCCCTCACAAGGCCGCTCCCTAATTTACAAACCAAATTCCTCAGTTTTCAACTGTTTTCCCCGCTTTGACTCACTTCTAAAACTCCTCCCACTTGGGCTAGAGCCAATCAGTGCAGGAGTGTTTTCTCCTGCTTATCTTTGTTGCTGTTACTTCCAAATCCACAGCAGCACAGTCAGAGGGGGGAAAACAATTGAAAACTGAGGAATTTGGTTTGTAATAATGGTGTTTTAACACTGTTAATCTTAAACTCCTTTAAACTTATCCACATTCTAGGGCAAGAGAGAGATATTAGTGAGCGGAACTATGAAAAAAACAAATATGGAAACTTCAAAATCAAAATGTTTGTTTCATTGGTAATGGAAATGGGATTAAGAGAGCCAACATCTCAGAGGTGGAATTGATGGCATCCTTTGCAAGCCAAAATGCCTTGCTTATCCCTAATTACCCTTGACAAAGTGATGGTAAGCTACCTTCTTGAGCCGCTGCAGTCATTCTGTTTTAGGGGAACCAACAATGCCATTGAGTGGGAGTTCCAAGATTTAGAAGCATTGATGATGGAGCATCATTGAAAACATTTCTAAATCAGTATGTGTGCAACTTGATGGGGAATGGCTGAGGTTTTCCCTTTCACGTATGGACCTATTGCTTGTGTCCTTGATGTTTGAAGTTACAGGTTTGGTAGCTGTTGTCGGAGTGTTGGCAGGAAGGCTGATTTGGCCTGGATAGCATGAGGTTTTAGGGAGTTGTAGGCACTACACGCATCAGATCAGTGGGAGGTATTCCATTATGCTCCTTAAGTACTGTAAAGATGGTGAAACAACCTTGAGCTGTCACCGGATGAGCTATTCACCAAAATATATGTAGCCTCTGATCTGCCCTTGGAGCCACTGATTTTTATTGGCTGTTATAAGTCAGCTTCCGATCAATGCTGGGGACTCAACAATAGTGATACTGTTAAATGTTAAGGGTAGGTGCTCAGACTCTTGTTCTGAAGATGGTCATAGTTTGGCACTTTTGTGGCATGAATGATACTTGCCAATTTTCAGCCTGTGCCTGAATGTTGTCTAAGTACTTTCCGCAGGCAGGCATAAACTGCTTCATTTGCCGAGAAGTTATGAATCAAAGTGAATATTGTGCAATCATTAGTGAGCATTCCCAAGCCTGGATTAATAATGCAAACAAGGTAATTGATGAAGAGGCTGAAGATGTTTTCACCTAATACACCGCCATGAATAACTCTTGAGCGATGTTCTGGAGCTAGGATCATTAATCTCTAATTCATAATGAAGATACGTATTAGAGATCAACTCCCCTAAAATTTGCTAATCCTTTCCACTCATCACTTTAATTTCATTTTTCATGTTTCTTGTGTTTTTATCTCAGTTGGCAGATCAATTTCACTCCTGGAATAAGTAAAGTTCTATCGTATCTTAAGGTATCATATTGTATAGAGCCCAATGTTATAGAGTTGTTTGGGATAAATTGACTACCTCCACTGATGGGATCATCACTCATTTTGCCTGATCTTTCCTGATGGATTTCCAAAAGGCTCAGAACAGTACAGAATCAAGATAGAGGAGACAAGACCATGTCCAGATTTAATCAGAAAGCTTTTTATTTGCCACCCATTAATTAGGAATGTGCTACCCAAGTCTTTGTAGGGCAGTCATATTCTGCTGTTGACTCCTTCACTAAAACCCTATTATAGAGAGCATGTCCATCATGTGCATCTAAACTGACTAAACAACTATCCATTCCCAACCCCCAATGTAGGCAATGGTATCCCTGGTGCATGGCATGTAGAAATCCTCTCCTGGGAAAGCCACAAGTATCTAATCACCTGACCTAGAGCAGATTTGCCTGGCACTGGACTTGGACAGAATCTTGTAACCCACATTAAGCAGTGAGATGAGATTCTAGTCTCTCTTCTCTCACTTTACCATTTGTAGTTGAGGGTGATATTGAGGGTGGTTGTGTGTGGTTTTACCAGGGCCCAGGAAGGGTGCATCATATCTTCCTTATTTCTGTACTCCATATCCTTTGCAACAAAAACTTATATTTATTTAGCCCTCTTCCTCGCTAATTGTCATGCCTGCAAGCTACCTTATTATATTTTTACATCTTGTTCAACTATGAGGGCTTCATGCACTCACAAGCATTTAGAAGCTGGATCACAATAACAAAATAACAGGTCAGCCACTGGGAACTGAGACAATATGTAATGTTTTCACTGAGAGACAGTTACATGGACAGGTCGTTTATAGATAGGAACATGCAAAGGAAAGGTTTAGACAAAAGCAGACAAATGGGTTTAGTTCAGGTAGCTAATTTGTTTGGTATGGAAGAATTGGGCTAAAGGCCCTGTTTGGGGCTATATAACTTTATGACTCTCTATGACCTTATGAAGAGTGGTGAATCTTTAGAGTTCTCTTCCCTAGAAATGTAAAAGAGAGTCTCGTCACAGGAGATTCAAGGCAATAATTGATAGTTTTTTTGGATATATTGGGAATCAAGGGATATTAGTGTAGTAAAATGTTAATGAGGTAAAATAACATCTTATTAAATAAAATTATGGTATTGAATTGTATTGTAGAGACAGCATGATGAATACCCTCTTCCTTCTTTTTCTTACATATGACGTTCCGCATAACCAACTTAATTAGTAGAAGATAAACACGAAAAGCTGGAGTAACTGAGTGGGTCAGACAGCATATCTGGAGAAAAGGAATAGGTGACATTTTGGGTCAAGTCACGAACCTATTTCTTTTCTCCAGAGATGCTGACTGACCCGCTCTGTTGCTCCAGCTTTTTGTGTCCATTTTCAGTTTAAACCAGCATCTGCAGTTCCTTCCTACACAAATTAATTAGGAACTGGAATGAAGGTTGTTAGATGACAGTGAAATTGTTCACAGCTCTGGCTGACCTCAGCTCCACCTATCGTTCACAAACATAGAGGCATGGAATTATACAGAAAACAAGCCTTTCAGCCCAACTTTCCATGCCGTCCAGGTTACCTAACCAAACGAGTCCCACTTGCCGGCGCCTGGCCCATATCACTACCACTTCCATATACTGTATGTAACGCACCATGTGTGAAAATGTTACCCCTGGGGTTCCTTTTAAATATTTCACCTCTCACCCTAAACCTATGCCCTTTAGTTTAAGTGTCCACTACCTGGGAAAGTGATTTTATAAACCTTTGTAAGTCCTCTTAGCTTCCTATGTTCTCTGGAAAAGTAAAACAGCCTATCCTAAATAACTGAAACCCTCCAGACCAAGGAATATCCTTGTTTTTTTTTTGCAGCAGTTCCAGTTTAATGACATCCTTCTCATAGCAGTCACCACAACTGTACACAATACTCCAAATGTGGCCTTACCAATGTCTTGTACACTGTATCACAGCACCTGTACTCAATACCATGATCGATGAAGACAAGTATGCCAAATGCTTTCTTTGGCACCCATCCAACGGTGCTGACTGTGTACATGCAACTATGTACTTGCACCCCTAGGTCCCTCTGTTATGGAAATAAATAATAATCCTTATAGATTTTCCTCTCTTTAAGTCAAACTGACAAAGCTAATTACAGTCTGCATGTGACTGTCACCAGTCAACCTACTCTCAATCATCTGACCTATCCTAGACATGAGACTATTTAACTGAATGCTAATGGAAGATGTAGCCCCAGACACTTCAGGTTTTGTATGATTTGGCTCCCTGATGAATGAACTTGCCTTAATATTAAACATTATAACTGAAATAGATAGAGAATTATTCAATGCAATAAAACATAAAATACATCATGTTTCTGTGTAGTTTGTAGAATAAACAAATTGCCTCATTTGGTGGGGCCAGTGTGTCTGCCATTGATCAGGTAATGTACTTTTCAATAAACTTTTCACTATTTTAACTTTTTTCTTTCTCTCCCTTGGTCCCTGACCCATATTTTTTATTGAATGCTGAGCACTGTCTGAGAACTTTGGCTTATCCAGTCATTACTGTTAAACCTTTGTCAGTGTTGCAAAGAGTCTGGATAGTTTAGTCTATAGGAGAGCAGTCTGAATTTACTTCTTACTAAATCCTTAAAATGGGAAATGTTCTGAAAGGGATATGTTTTGATTTAATATTCACTGGTTTTCATTCCATTTTAGAAAGTGCCCCAGCAATATAATAATCAATTACAACATACATAACTGAAAATAATAACATTATTTATTATTATATGTAATAATAATTTTAACGTGTTACTTTAAGATAACAATTTAGTTCTGCAATTTTTAATAACTACATCAAATTCAAATAAGATCTTTTTTTTTAGGAGAAGATATGAGGTCTTGATGGCATATAAAACCATGTATAGTAACCAATTTAAGACAGCTCATTAAAGCAGATAATTCTTTACGCAGAGACCACACCTAAGTTGGATCTAACACTTGATGACATATAGATTTTGCAAGTTGGGATACTGGGCAGTTGGAAGGAGGATTCAGTGAATGTTCTCTGCCAAATCTTATGTAGCACATCCATGTGGCACCGATATTGCACTTCCTTGGCACTGCACTGAACTAGTCGCCCTCTGACTGATGCAATAATTGAACCATGCCTCCGATTTTCAATGAGGAATCAATTAAAAAACACGATAATTCAATCCAAATTCGGGGCAGGTGAAAAAAGGCAAACTTCTACAGTACATTGTAATTATATTAATGCAGATAAACAAAGAATAAGTTGTCATTGTGCATTGAAGAATGGTGCTCTGAGATTGAAAAAAGATGGAAAAGAGTGGTCAGGCAGCATCTCTGAAGAACACGGATAGATGACGTTTCAAGACTGGACCATTCTTCAGACCCAAGATTAGATTGTTCTAGAAGTGATAAAAAAACATTGCATTTACACACAGTAACACATTTCAGATTTCACCTTGTTCTAATGCTGTATATTCAAAACCTTTTATAAATCCACTGCGATTACAAGTCACCAGTTTCATGGTTAGATTTACTCAATTTCTTTAGACACAAGGAACTGCCTAAGCTGGTAAATAAAAGACACACAAAGTGCTGGAATGCCTCAGCGGGTCAGGCAGCATCTCAGGAGGACATGGATAATTGATATTGTGGGTTGGTACTGTTCTTCAGATTAAATGTAGTAGTGGGCAAAAAGCTGGAAAAAAGGTGGGAGTGAGATAAAGCCTGGCAAGTAATAGGTGGATACAGATGAATGGGATTGCACTGGCAGATAGATGGACAAAGGCCAGAGATGCAAGGGCCCTTTCAACTTTCTTCCCAGCTGTTATCATGCAACTGAACCATCCTATCACCAACTTGAGATTCGTCTTGACCTCATTAGAGACCTTCAAAATATCTTTAATCGGACTTAAGTGGACTTTATCTTGCACTAAAAGTTATTCCCTTTATCCTCTATCCGTACACTGTGAACAGCTTGATTGTAATCATATACTAGACCAAGTGCAGACACGTTGGGTCTGTTCCCCCAACATGCGGTCGTGGGGGGGGAGGCGGCATGCAGCGTCACACACACTAACTATCCTCCCCCCGCACTCACGCTAATTACCCCCCTTGAAATTATATTAATATTATTAATTTTTGCTCCTTTACCCTTATAACCACCCTATCTAGAGAGTGAGGGCAGAGAGAGAAGGGGCAGAGACAGAGAGAGACACCAGAGACACCAAGAGAGGGGGCAAGAGGGATAGGGGGGTGGAGAGGAGGAGAAGAGGGAGGGTGGGTGAGGGGGGAAAGGTGGGGGAGGAGAGAGAGAGGGTGAGAGTGAGGGGGAGAGAGAGGGGTGTGCTGAGAGAGGGGTGAGGGGGATGGGGAGGGGGGGGAGGGAAGGGAAAGAGGGTAGGGGTGTGGAGGGGATGGAGGAAGGGTGGGGGAGGGGGAGAGAGAGGGGGAGGGGGGGGAGGAGGGGGGGGAGAGAGGGAGGAGGGAGAGAAGAGGGGGAGAGGAGAGAGGGAAGGAGGTGAGGTGGAGGGGAGAGAGGGGAAGCGAGAGAGGGGGGAGATGGGGGAAGAGGGTGGGGGAGAGGAGGGGGGGAGAGGGAGGGGAGAGAGGGTGTGCAGAGGAAGGGGGGTTTAGATATGAGGGAAGGGTGGGAGGTGGGAGGGGATGGAGGGAGGGAGTGGGAGGGAGAGTGGGGAGACAGGGGGAGAGGGTGAGGAGGGAGAGGAGGGTATTTTAGGTGAGGAACGGAGGAGGTTTAGGAGGAGGGAGGGGGTGGGAGAGAAAGGGTGGAGGAGAGGAGTGGGGGAGCGGAGGGGGTAGAGGAGGGGGTCGGGATGGAGAGGGGAGGAGAGGGGAGAGGAGAAGGGGGAGGGGGAGGGAAGAGGAGAGGGGGGGAGGGGATAGGGGGTGATGGGGAGATGTGGGGAGAGAGAGAGGAGAGGCAGGGAGAGGAGAGAGGGATAGAGAACCGGGGGAGAGGAGACAGGGGAGAGAGGAGAGAAAAGGGAGAGGGCAGGGAGGGAAGAAAGAGAGAGGGATAGGGAGAAGGCAGAGGGGGTGGGGAGAGGAGGGAGAGAGAGGGATTGGTGCCTTTTTTACCCCCGAACCCCCCAAACAACCCCAAACGAAACCAGTTTGCAGGCAGTGCTTTTTTCCCCTCAAACTAACCATATTTTCATTTTCAAACCACATTATGGGTACTCACAGCTGTGGAGACATTTGTTCAATGTCATTCAGAGCTCTGATTGAGGCACACCACTTGCAGAGACTGATTGAGGCACACCACTTCCTGGTTTTATAGTCCCTCCCCCTCCCTTCAGCAGGTGGCAGCAGAGAGAATGGGGAATTTTTTGTAAAAACATTAATATATCTGTCATTTTTCATCGACGGGAAAAATCCTCGGCACACATGTGGCGGAGGGGGGCTCTAAGCGAGGTGGCCAAAATTGACGGCCGTAGGCGGTGGCATTCTCTCGGAAATCGCAGCACAGCAGGCCAAAACCAGTCAAGAACAGATTTTTAGTAATATAGTCTTTTTGGTGACTAGATAGCACGCAACAGAAAAGCCTTTCATTTTACCTTGTACACATGACAATAATAAAATACAGAGATGAAAAGGAGCAAGATAAGGAGAGAATAGCGCGGCACGGTGGCGCAGTGGTATAGTTGCTACCTTATAGCACTTAGAGATCAGGTTCGATCAGGTGCTTGTTTGGAAGGAGTTTGTACGTTCTCCCTGTGATCTGCGTGGATTTTCTCCGTGAACTTTGGTTTCCTCCCATAGTCCAAAAGATGTGCAGATTTGTAGTTAACCTTGGTGTAAATGTAAAAAAAAATTGTCCCTAGTCTAGGTGTAGGATAATGTGTGGGGATCGCTGGTCAGTGCGGACTCGGTGTGTCAAAGGGCCCATTTCCGCACTGTATCTCTCAACTAAACTAAACTAAAGAGAAATGAAATTAGAAGATGGGGCATAGGAGGAAGAGAACTTGTTTCCGGAAATCTATATTACTAAAAGTCTGTTCTTGACCGGTTTTGGCCATCTGTGCTGCGATTTCCGAGAGAACGCCGCAGCCTACGGCCGTCATTTTTGGCCACCTTGCTCAGAGCCCCCCTCCGCCGTATGTGTGCTGAAGATTTTTCCAATCGATGAAAAATGACAGAGATATTAATGATTTTACAAAATTCCCCATTCTCTCTGGTGCCCCTGCTGGCGGCAGGGGGGAGGGACTATAAAACCAGGAAGTGGTGTGCCTCAATCAGTGTCTGCAAGCTGGAGGAAGGCAGAGGGTTACCTTTCTCTGAGCTGTGAATAACACAGAACACATGTCTACTAAAAATATTAGTGTCCTTAGTGGGTCTAAAACGCTTGCAGAATGTGTCTATTGGTTCTAAAATGTTTGCAAAAAGTGTTTATTTGTTATAAAATGTTTGCAAAAAGTGTCTCTTTTGGTTCTACAATGCCTGCAGAAGGTGTATTTTTTGTGGTTCTAAAATGTTTTGTAGGTATCTCCTCCCCCTTTCCCTCTCTCCCTCCCCCTCCTCCTTGCTCCGCCTCCTCTCCTCTCTCCCCCCTCTCCTCAACTCCCTCTCCTCTTCTCCCCCTCTTCTCTCCCCACCTCTTCTCTCCCCAGTCTCCGCTCCTCTCCTCCCCCCCCTCTCCTCCCCCTCCCCCCTCCTCTCCTCCACCCTCTCCTCTCCTCCCCCCCCTCTCCTCCTCCCCCCCTCCCCTCTCGCCCCCTTCTCCTCTCCCCCTCCCCCCCCCTCTTCCCCCTCTCCTCTCCTCTACCCTTTCCGCTCGCTCTCCCCCATCCCCTCCTCTCCCCCCTCCTCTACCCTCCCTCCTCCTCCCCCCTCTCCTCCCCCCCCTCTCCTCCCCCCCTCTTCCTCCCCCTCCTCCCACCTCCCCCCTCCCCCTCTCCTCCCTCTCCCCCTATTCTCTCTCCCCACTCTCGTTTCTCCTCCTCCTCCCCTCCATCCCCTCCCACCCCCATCCTCCCCTAAACCCTCCTCCCTCCCACTCCCCCCCCCCTACCAACAAAGCGCCGTCCCCCCTCCCCTCCCTCTCCCTCCCTGCTCCACCTCTCTCCCTACCTCTCTCCCACTCTCTCTCCTTCCCCCCTTTCTCTCTCTCTCTTGCTCCCTTTCCCTCTCTCTCTCCCTCTCTTCCCCTCTCCCCTCCCCCCTCTCTCCCCCTCTCTCCCCCCCTCTCTCCCCCCTCTCTCTCCCCTCCTCCCCCCCTCTCCTCCCCTCCCCCAACCTCCCTAAAACCCTCCCCTCCACTCCACACCCCCTACCCTATTCCCTCCACCCTCCACCCTCCCTGCTCCCCCCCTTACCCCCCTCTCAGCACCCCCTCTCTCTCCCCCTCTCACTCTCACCCTCTCTCTCTCTCCTCCCCTCCTCCCCCACCTTCCCCCCCTCACTCTTATCATCTCTCCGCCTCCCTATCCCTCTTGCTCTCTCTGTGTCTCTGTCTCTTTCTCTGCCTCTGCCCCTTCTCTCTCTGTCCCGCCCTCCCCCCCCGCCCGCCCCCCCCCCCCCCTCTAGATGTGACTGCAAGTTGGGGGCTATGCGTCAGTAGATAGGGTGGTTAGGGGGTAAAAGGAGCAAATTAATAATATTAATATAATATCAAGGGGGTAATTAGCGTGAGTGCGGGGGGTGGGGGGGATAGTTAGTGTGTGTGACGCTGCGTGCTGCTTCCCCCCCCACAACCGCCCATTGGGGGATCAGACCCAACGGGTCTGCACTTGGTAAGTACTATAAACTAGTAAGTACTATAAATGATTTGAACAGTTCAACATGAGCTTGACAACTTCATTTCATGTTTTTAGCTAAAGAACAGTATAACTTACCAAGCAAAGATGGGGGTTGAGGACACCATTATCCACCTGCTCCATCATTCATATGCTCACCTGGATAAGCCGGGAAGCATTGTGAGAGTCCTGTTTTTTTACTTCTCCAGTGCTTTTTACACGATCCGGCCTGCACCGCTAGGGAGAAAACTGACGAAGGTGTGGGTGGATGCTCCATTGTTGTCGTGGATCACCAACTACCTGACTGGACGACCACAATATGTCAGGCTACAGAAATGTGTCTCAGACATGGTGGTGAGCATCACAGGGGCCCCACAGGGGATCGTCCTCTCTCTCTTCCTGTTTACCATCTACACCTCGGACATTCAGATATAACTCCGCCTTCTGCCACCTGCAGACGTTTTCAGATGACTCTGCAATTGTGGGGGCGAGGAGAAGGAAATGAATACAGAGGTGAAGTCAACAACTTTGTTGAGTGGTGCGGGATGACTAACCTGCAGCTCAACACCGACAAGACTAAGGAGTTGGTGGTGGACTTTAGGAGGAGAGGAACACACCTGTCCCCTGTCTCCATCAATGGTGTGGTTGTGCAGTTTACCAGGGAGTACAAATACCTGGGAGTATACCTGGACAGTAAACTGGGCTGGTCCAAACGCTGAGGCCCTGTACAAGAAGGGACAGAGCCGGTTGTACTTTTTGAGATTGCTCTGCTCCTTCAACGTCTGCAGTGAGATGGTGCAGATGTTCCACCAATTGGTGGTAGCCAGTGCCATTCTCTTTGCTGCCATGTGCTGGGGCAGCAGGGTGAAGGCTGCGGATGTCAATAAGATCAACAAACACATCAGGAAGGCTGGCTCTGTCCTGGGTGCGGAGTTGGATTCTTGGGAGGTGGTCTTGGAGGGGAGGATGCTCCTCAAACTGAGGAACATCCTGGACAAAACAGCTCACCCCCTCCATGACATGCAGGTCAACCTGAGGAGCACCTTCAGCAACAGACTGGTTGCATCAAGATACAGGACAGAATGCCACAGGAGATCCTTCTTCCCTGTGGCTAACAAACTTTACAACTCCTCCCCCTTCTGTCATGGTGTAGACTGAGATTGACCCCCTCACCTCCTCAATCTTTGCTCGGCCCCAAAGCCTTACCACTCGGGACTTTATTTTCATGTTTCATATATTTTGTGGTTTTTATGACTGTTGGCAAATTAATTTCCCTCCTGGGATAAATAAAGTTCTCTTGTATTGTATCATATTGTATGGTCATTATTCAAATCTAGGGCAAAGCTTTCATGAGTGAAATGCACCAAAACATATACTCCATTTTGCATATGGCAAGTGAACTTTTATTTCATACCATTACCATTCTTTCCTTGCTTCATCAAATATTCCATGAGTTCATTGGTTTTGCAACACGAGAAAGAGGTGAAATGGTGGGCAGGTATTCAAATTAGCAGTATGTAGCTTGTGATGACCCACAATGTTCTGTATTGGAATTGCAACTGTTGACTATTTTTATGAACTACTTAGACCCATATGATAGAAAGTCCCTTATTTAAGTTTCCCAAGGTCAACAATGTAGATGGTAGCAGGAAGTTAGAAAGACACTTTAATAGTTTTGGCTAATGGGTTACAAATTATCAAACAGATTTCAACATAAGCAAATCACCCATTTGAAAGATAGACCATTTTCTACCTGCTGAAAGGCCAGAAGCTGCAGAAGATCAACGGAGTTTTGTTTGCTACGATTATAAAAATAACATAGAAAAAGTACTGAAAATAATTAAAGGAGCTAACATAATGTTGTCCTATAGATTCTGGAACACATGTTATGGTATGGCAAATCAAAATCAAGTTAGACTGCACAGTGTAAGCAATTCTGTAGACCACCATTTGCCATGGAGAGCATATGCTTACCAGAATGGTGCTTGGAACCTGAAGAGTTAACATAGAATATAGCACACGGCAGCACGGGCACAAGTCCTTCAGTCCACAATGTCTGTAGCGAACATGATGCCAAGACCAACTTTTATCTGTCTGTACATAATCTATAATTCTCCATTCCCTGCATATCCATGTGCCTATCCAAAAATCTCTTAAATGTCACTATTATATCTGCCTCCACCACCACCTCCGGCAGCACATTCAAGGCACTCACCACCCCATGTGTAAAAAAAAATCGCCCTGCACATCTCCTTAAAGATTTGCTGCTCTCATCAGAAAGCTATGCTCTCTAGTATTTGATATTTCAATCCTGGAAAAAAAAAGTTCTGACTGTCTATCCTATCTGTGCTTCTCATAATTCTATATACTTCTATCAGGTGTCCTTACAATCTCTGGCACTCCACAGAAAACAATCCAAAATTAGCCAGTCCAACATCTCGCTGCAGCTAACACCCCATAATCATTTTTGTAAACTTCCTCTGCATCCTTTCAAAGCCTCTACATCATTCCTGTAAGGGACAGACCAGAACTGCATGCTTATACCCAGTGCCCCAACCAATGAAGGCAAGCATACCATAACTTGCATTTGGTCCATCTAGGCCTGCTGGATCTTCCAGTTGCTAAACGTTTTGACTCCCCCCTCCTCCCATACCCAGACTGACCTTTCTGTACTGGGCCACCTCCATTGCCAGAGTGAGGCTGGAAGAACAGCACCTTATATTATAGACAATAGACAATAGGTGGAGGAGTAGGCCATTCGGCCCTTCTGATTAGGTAGCTTAACCCACCGTATGAAAATTAAATTCTCCAATTTTAGGTAACACCCCAACCCCCTGCCCTTTCCTGACTTTGGTGTGCATCCATTCTTCCCCTATCCCACCCCTGACCCTTTCCACCCCAATCAAACCTCCACCCCGCCTCATCTGCATCCAACTATCTCTAGCCAGGCTTTGTCCCACCCCCACCTCTTTTCTCTACAATCAGTCTGAAGAAGAGTCCCAACCCGAAATGTCATCTATTCGTGTCCTCCAGAGATGTTGCCCATGAGTTACTTCACAATTTTGAGTTTTATGCAAGATTCCAGCATCTGTAGTTCCTTGTGTAGAATAGCATAATTTTTTTATGTTATGTCGTTAAATTACAAAAGCAGATTATGTAAACTAGGTTAGTATTTGCTGGAATTTAATGCTTTATAATGGTTTGTAATATAGACTTCATGACATTAATGGATAATTGGGGAAAAAAAACCTTGTTCCAGGAAAAAAACTCTATTCCAGGGCCATGGGTTAATTGCCTGAAAACAGGCGCCAGGTCTTACAAAAATGAAATGATAAAGTTCTGCTACATACAGTTCCGTGTGAACTCCAATAGTAGTTAGGTCAATTACGAAGATCAAATCTGCGACTGATAGTTTGTTGAAGGGACATGAGATAAAGGCACCCTTTGGATGCAGAGCAGCCATTATCTCATTGAATTATGCAATAAGCTATGTTTGATTTTCCTAGTTTGATGCTCCTGTAGTTCAATATCTATATAGTATTGTAGGAAAGGCAACATAAGCATGCAATGGTGCGGCTGATGCAACATTTTTAGCATTCTCAGGAAAGGGAGAAAATCTCTAGAAATTGGTGTTTCGTAATATTAAAATAATCGAATAAAGGAATACTTTAAAGCTTTTTTAGATTCATACCATTATAATTATACTTGTACAATGATCAGATAATCTTGACGTAAAATTAGGAGACATTGTCGATAATCGTTAAAATATTACTTACACATCAATAAATGTAATAGTTGATTATGAAATATGTAGAGAACAATCATACCACAGGGAGGCAGTATTGCTTCTTCTCAGTAAAAAACTTTCTTCAAGTGCTGTATTACTTCTCCCGGTCAACCTGCAGCAAATAATATCCATCCATTCCTAAATCATGATATTTTATCAGCTCGAGTTCATTTTTGGTCGGATTCATTATCACCTCACATCCCTGTGTTCTTTTGGCAAAAATAATAAAATGCCAATTAATACTATTCAATGAATAATACTATTCATTGCAATTGATTCCTGTACGTTCCGACGATAAGCAAACATGCAGTAGGAATTTCTTTAACAAAGAAAATACAAAGGTCTAAGATGTGATAAATATTTTGAAACTATATTCAAAATAAAAGAAGCACAATTCCTTTGCAGTTTGAGAATTATTTCGCCCCCGCGGAGATAGATGGTGTCAGTGCATTCAGCCAGCGGTGCTGCAGCCTTGATTGAGGGGCTGGGCGCCCACTCACGGAGAAAGGCAGGGTTCAGGGAGGGCGGGGCTTTATGGGTGATTGACAGGTGCCGCGGCACCGTCGGCTGCCGCCACCAAAGCCGGCGCGGCCATTGGCCGGGACGCCATCGATTGACAGCTTCGGTGACTAATGAAAGGAGAGGTAATCGTGAGCGGGAGGTGGGAATGGCCAATGGGAGCGGGGCAGGGGGGCGGGCTCTGCGGGAGGCAGCGGACGGTTATTTTTGATTTCCTCTCCTCTTTATAATCTGCGTTGTCGCCCGAAGCGGAGAAAAGGGGGTTAAAAAAAGGAGAAGGGGGCAAAGCAGAGAAAGCAAAGGTGCGAGTGAGAGAATACAGCCCGAGAGGGGCACGGGGCAGCCGTCAGTCACCTCGCAGGCGCGTCTTCAGAATTGTTCTGTCTTGTGCTTTCTCCAATTTGTTGTAAATTAAATACCACGTCTTTTCAACGCTGGAGTCGGACCTTTCGGCTGATCATTGTGCGTGCGTGAGGGTTTTCCTTTCAGGGGAGGGGGAGTAATTACATAATTATTCGTTGCTGTACTTAACACACAACTGACCCGGGTCGCCCTTTGCTGCAGGATGGACGAAGAGAAGTATTTACCCGAGCTGATGGCCGAAAAGGATAGCCTGGACCCTTCATTCGTGCACGCCAGCAGGCTGGTGACAGCAGGTAGATGCTCCGTGTATTTATAGACCCGGGTAAAACTTTGTAATTATTGAATTATTCTTCTCTCAGCAGCAACTCGACTCTCCACTGGTGTCTCATCATGCAAAAAAAACACATTGCTTGACATAAAACCAGGTACTTGTTTTCTCTATAAAAGATTTTTGTAGTCAATTCAATTGCACATTCGGGTAAAAAAAAAAGTTGTCAAGCTAGGAGGGTTTTTAATTATTTTCTGCAAACCCCGAGTCATTTTTCCTTGTTTGCATTTGCTATCCGTTCGATTGTTCCCATTGACTTTTGGTCATTCCTCATTTTCTGCCCATGGATTAAGAGTACCTGAAATGCTCGGGTATTTATTTCTTTGGAGACCGTTTTATTCCAGCAGCTCGCATGATTTGAGATTCGTTGAATGTAGGTTTCAAATGCTGCGGAGGGTGCTTGTACTGGGAACTTCTTTGACATCACTGTTATGTTTTTGGACATGTTGGAGGATTAAATGAGCTATTGAATCATTCTGCAGCTCTACTCGATTGTGCTGCTCGTTTACATCCAGTATACGACGTTTCTATCATTTGTCCTAAAGTTTCAGCATACGCACCTATTTAAATTCGGTTTAAGGAAAATGACTGCTTTTATTGTGAGGAGTTCTGCCCATGTCTAAAGCATCATGCATCCCTGGTTAAATTTCGCATGTAATCTGAAGAAATGTGTAATCTCTTTGTCCTAATTTAAAAAAAAAATCCTTTGGAGTATTGCTTCAGCCACTGGTCAGGAAAGCGAGTTTAAGAATAAATTGATTCATTCTTTGGTACTTCTGATTAAGACATCCTGAAAGATGGGTAAAGCAAATGGCATGTGTTGGATGTTAACCTGAAGCACATTTAATTATCAATTGATTGATGGAAATAATGAAAATATTTGTAAGGCAGATAATAATGAAATTAGACTTTTAATTATTTGGTGGCCTTGGTTAAACACTTCTTTCTTGTGCAGTACCCCTATGGAGGGTGATCATTTTTAATTTGTATATGTCACCAAATTCTTCATGTTTTGCTAACTGTTTCGTAAAACTTGAATGGATATGTGAAGTCTAGTGATGGAAAGTTCCTTATGGATGCATATAAAGCAAGCACTGTTTAGGTTCTTCAGAGCAGACTGTTCTATTAGCTTCAGGAGTACTTATTAAAAATATACAATATATCTAGCTTGGTGATGTTGAAGAACTAATTTAAATTCTTGCATGATAGCATGCAAAGTGTCTATTTTAAATTTACAGGTAAGGTTTGTTTTGGGTTACAGTTTGGGTTTTTTGAGGAAAGAAAGTTGGCATTTCTCAATCTTTTTGGTTAAAGTACATTTATTTGTCCATTGTTCCCCATTGTCATGCTGAGCTTTATGCCGTCTATATTGTGAGGCAATTTTCAGAAGCAGTAGCACCAGTGAACTAACTGATTAACTGAATTATTTAAAAGTTCTGAACTTTTAAATTTTCATCTGTCTCTAAAACAGACAAGCAACATATAAATTACACTTACTCTTCGATGCATTTGTATATGGTGCGTAAAGAATAAACAATAGTTTGAGATTGGGGGGGGGGGAATGACTGGAATTTTCTATTAAATCTTATGGTATTCGCTGTATCTTTTTTCAATACATTTGGGGCATGTATCAAGATTAAAACTGCTGTTTGACAGCATGTTCATTAACATGTTCTGTGAAGCTTTTATGCTTGAACTAATATTTAATTTGATGTGGTTGGTTTGAAAGTTCATTATTCGTGTGAAGTGGTGATGCTTTTTGAGTGATGACTGCATACCACTCTTTTGCCTCTTGTGCCTTGAATTGACTTTTTTTGCAGTGAATGTAAATAGTTGAATGGAAACATAAGATTGTTGGAAATTGTAGGGAAATTAGGTGATGAAGCTGCACCTACCATCAGCCTCGCATTTTGTTTGCAGGCTTGGCTTGGCAGAGGTAATAAAATTAACTTTTCATAGTTGTGATTATATTTTAACTTCTCTACCTGCTGACTCAACCATGTCAAATGTACTTGTCTTAATCCTAATTTTATGGAAAGGAAATTGGATACTATCTTGACTATTTTTCAGCATGAAAATAACAATCTATTATTTATGGAGCTGACTTGAAATTGATAACTGGTACTTTCAGGACATGTATGTGTTCGCTAGCAACAAATTTTATTTTCTAAGCATGTGTTAAAATTGTATGTTTTATGCTGCAGTGGATCCACAAAGTTTGTTTTGTAGACTTGTTATGCAGGTGGTCCTTAAGTCAAAATTTACACAAAGATGCGTGTTTCTGTCAATTGTATTCTGTAATTATGGAGATACAAAATTGTTTAGAATTGGAATGATATTGAATGTCATCGTGCAGATGGATTTTGACAACTAGATTTCTCAGTCTACATTATATTTATAATGTGAATTTTGCTTTGAATATGGTGCATTGATTTAACACTGAATAAGTGATGACAATTTGAAGTAGATTGTGCTGAACCCAGATTATGCAAATATAAAATAATCCTCCAATTGAGTGGGTTATAATGCTTTTTCAAAGCCTGTATTGTTGAAGCACGGGCTTCAGTGTTATGAGGGAATATTGTGTGCTTTTAATATGACGATGTTGAGTTTATTTTAAATACCCAAACAGTTTTATCTTTAAGTATTGTGAAATGTTTGAATGTTTAACAATCGAGGTAGAGGAATTTTTTACTGTTCTCAAATTTGGTGAAATGTGACCATCCAACACAGAACAGTGCAGCACAGAACAGACCCTTTGGTCCATGAAGTCTGTGCCAAACATGATGCCAAATTAAACTAATCTCTTCTACCTGCATGTGATCCATATCCCTCCATAACCAACATATTTATGTACCTATCTAAAAGCCATTCTTCCTAATTTTCATAAGTTATCAATCATATGGACCTCGTTTCTACGCTAATGTGGCAGACATGTTATCTTGAAATTATTTCCTAAAATACATACCTTTTTTGGTTTTCCTTTTCACCAGATCTGTTCAGATTTAATACTTGTGCATGTTTTAAAGAGCAGATAATTTAAATTTGGGCGTTAGAATCGGCACATTTCATACAAGAAATACCGCTAAATTAATTTCAGCATGACATGTAACCTGGCAAAAGGACTACTAATAGAAAAAGTGTTAATTTAAAAATCCAGTGGCATGTTGCAAAGAGCTCTTTCAACCTTGATAAATTATTCTGTTTATGGAGATTTGTAGTGAAACACGGACATTGCAGCAAACATTCTTTTCATGAGCTTGATTCCCAATTAAATAGCATACCATTATCTCTGAAACGGGATATTTATTCCCTTGTTTAGGGCATTATGGAATGGGAATACAACTAACCCTTCACAAAGAAATTATAATTCTTGCCAAATTTCATAATGGCTTTGGATCATTACCAGTTGCCTAATATTTCATATTGAACTGACGTGAGCAACATATTTCTGGTTTCCTATTCCAGCATTGAGGTATTGGAATATTCCATATAGTTGTGAAAGTATGCAAACTAATGTTGTCATTTGTCACAATACCCAATGAAAAAGGTATACTTAATGGTTCTGACAGTCATAACAACTTCGTTGTAAAGAATATAAACAGCTGGAATGCTACAACTTTGCAACTAATTATGGAAGTACAGGTGCACAACCTTTTATCCGGTGTTCCGGAAACCTAAAAACTCCGAAAACCAGCCATTTTTTCCAGGATGTCGTCTGCACACCAAGGCTCGCGTTTGGCGCCAAACTTGACCCGAAACGACCCACGGTCAACCCAGGTCTGTACTACTGTAGCGGCTGCCTCCTCCCCGGAGACATCTGTAAATCATTGCTTAAATGTTAGTTAGTTTGGAGGGCTTTTATGTGAAGAGGGAGGGGTGAATGGGTAAACTTTAATTATTTGTCCCCTACCTGGTCGTAGAGGCGGGGAGTGGTCAATGCCTTACCGGGTCACCGTGCAGTAAGCTCCGCAGAGCTGTGGCCGCCGACTCCCAGCTGGGGTTGCGGACATCCGGCTGCGGGCGGCGCCAGTTGTAGCTCCGACCCCGGCAACTCTACCCCTGGCTGCGAGGCGCTCCAAATCCACCGTCGCCCGCGGCCGGACGCCCGCAGCCCCAGCTCCACGAATGTTGGAAGTCGGCGGCGTCGCAGCGCTGGGATACCAGCGGGGAGCGGGCAATGCCTTGCCAGGTCGCTGTGCGGTAAGCTCCGGAGCGCTGTGGCCGCCGACTCCCAACATTCGCGGAGCTGGGGCTGCGGGCGCTGAATTTGGAGCGCCTCGCAGCCAGGGGTAGCGTTGCCGGGGTCGGAGCTCCAACCGGCGCCGCCCGCGTCTGGACAGAGCCCCCAGCTCCGCGATGTTGGGAGTCGCCGACCAGGTAGGGGACTAAGAATTAAAGTTTCCCCCTTCACCCCCACCACCACCACCACATAAAATCCCTCCAAACTAACTGACTAACATTTATGCAATGATTCCCCCCAGTCTCCGGGGAGGAGGCAGCCGCTCCAGACTTTTCAAGCCGCCTGCACTACCTACCTAATCTACGCTAAAAATCTTCCATTCGGAAATCCGAAAATGTCCGAAATCTGACAAGTGTCTGGTCCCAAGGCTTTCGGATAAAAGGTTGTGCACCTGTAATTGGTTTTTGAATTCGGAGCATGACATTGTCCTTGTCAATTGGACCTTTTAGTTTGTGTTAATGCATATTTTCTTTGAGGACCTCATTGTAAAATAGGATTGTAATATTTTTGCTCGCCATTTTTTGTGTTAAATTGGTTTTAAAGGCCATTTGATTACTTTTTTTTAAATAATATTTTTATTAGAAGTAGACATATTATAAAGTATGGTTCATATTATAGTAAAAAAACGTTTCATATACATCAGTCATACATTATTAACATTTTCAATTGTCGATGACTTCTACTTCTAGTGGGGTTTTTTAATATAGAAAAAGAGAGAATACAGTTACAAATATCAAAAAAAAACAAAAAAGGTGGAATGGATTACTTATAATACATCATTGGAGATGGGTTTGTAGATTATAAAGTATGACTTTTCATCTAATGCTGAGTTCAAGTTTCAGTTGGGTTTTCGTGCTGGGCCAATCTATCCCGTCAGATAATTAATGAATGGAGCCCATATTTTATCAAACAGTTCTTGTTTGTCCATTAAGACAAGTCTAATTCTTTCTAGATATAGGGTCTCTGACATTTCCACAATCCACATTTTAATTGTTGGGCCTTTCCAAAATTTTAATATTAATTTTTTCCCGGTTATTATACTGTAGTCGAGGAAATTTCTTTGGCTTGTTGTGAGTGTTAAACTTTGCTCTGATATTCCAAGTATTATTAATTTTGAGTTTGGATCCAGTTTTGTATTAATAACCTGAAATTATTTCAAAAATATCAGTCCAGAAATGTTTAATTTTTATACAATTTGCAAACATACGTGTTAAATTAGCATCTAGATGTAGACATTATCACAAATAGGAGAGATTTGTGGGAAGATTCTATTTAGTTTTATTTTAGAGTAGTACAATCTATGTAAGACTTTAAACTGTTTTAAAGCATGTCTGGCATTTAACGAACATTGATGTATATGTTGTAAACTTTCGTCCCACAAATCTTTCGTTATAGAATGACCTAATTCATTTTCCCATGTGTGTCTATGGTTCCGTCGGTGGTACCTCGTTGTTTAGGAGGGTGTTATAAATATAAGCTATTAATTTTTCAGTGTTAGGATGCTTGTTCAAACATTCATCAAGGATTTCTGGTTCCCTAGTCCTGTAGACTTGTGTGTTAGATTTAACATAATCTCTCGTTTGTAGATATCTGAAGAAATTATTTGAGTGCAGTCCATGATTCTGTTGTAACTCCTGAAATGAAAGAAAAGTGCCTTTCCCATAAAGATGTCCAATCTTTTTAATTCCATAATTTTTCCATTGTGTGAACCTTATCCAAAAAGGATGGCTTGAATAAAGGATAATTTACAATGGGAAGGCATAGTGGTATATTATTCACTTTTAAAACTTTTTTTAATTGTTTCCAAATTCGTATTCCACTATGTATTATGGGGTTTTCCTTATAGGTTTTTTTGTGGTGGCAAATATGATTGGACCAATTTCAAAAGGTAAACCATCTTCCTTTTCCATCCTTAACCAATCTGGTTGTTGATCCATTTCTTCCAGCCAGAAATTCGTGTTTTTAATATGGACTGCCCAGAAATAAAACAAGAAATTTGGCAAAGCCAAACCTCCATTTATCTTTGACTTGCATAAATGTTTTTTACTTATTCTATGATTCTTATAATCCCAGATAAAACTTGTAACAATGGAGTCGACTTTTTTGAAAAAAGTTTTTGGGATGTATATCGGGATTAATTGAAATGGGTACAGTAGTTGCGGTAAGAAGATCATTTTTATAGCATTCATTCTACCAAGCATTGAAATGGGAAGTGTTTTCCAGCATTGAATATTCTTGTGTAGTTTATTCAGTGAGGGTGGAAAATTTAGTTTAAATAAAGAGGTATATGTCTTAGTTACATAGATTCCTAAGTATTTAAATTTATCTTTAACTATTTTAAAAGGGGATTGTTGTAATGTATGTAAATTGAGTTTTGTTATTGGCATGATTTCACTTTTATTCCAATTTATTCTATATCCTGAAAACTGACCAAATTGAGTTATTAAATTTAATAGATTTGGAATACTAGTTTCTAACTTTGTAATATATATTAGTACATCATCTGCATATAAGGACATTTTATTCCTTGTGTCTCTAGTGTTATATCTGTACATTCCTGTATGGGTTCTAACACTTTCTCCTAAGGGTTCGATTGCATGAGCAAATAATAGTGGGGATAGTGAACATCCTTGTCTACAACCTCTAGAGAGATTAAATTTAGTTGATAACATTTGGTTTGTTAATATTCTAGCTGTTGGATTAGAGTATAACAATTTAACCCATGTACAGTACTTCTCTCCCAATTGAAATTTTTCCATCACCGAAAATAAATATAGCCATTCTACCTGGTCAAATGCTTTTTCAGCATCTAACAAAATAATTGCTAATCTGCACTAGGAATTCTATTGGAGTATATAATATTGAATAGTCGTCTCAGATTATAAAATGAATAACGTTTTGGAATAAAACCTGTTTGGTCGGGGTGTATTAATTTATTAATCACTAAGCTCAATCTATGAGATAGAATTTTAGTTAATATTTTCTGATCAGTATTTAAAAGGGCTATTGCTCTATATGAACATGGGTCTTCAAGATCCTTATCTGTTTTTGGTATGAGTATGATTGTAGATTCATTTAGAGTTTCTGGGAGTTTCTGATGAGTGTAAGCGTATTTGTACAGTGTCTGTAGGCGTGGAGAAACCAGATCATAATTTTTGTAATAGAATTCAGAACTTAGACCATCAGGACCTGTAGCCTTTCTGTTTTTTAAAGATTTAATTGACTCTTCGATGTCTTTTATCGTAATTTCAGCACCTAGTGATTCTCTCTCTTTCTGATCTAAACCCGCAAGCTTACATTTCTGTAGAAATGTTTCCATTCCTGCTGATTGTTCTGTCATTTTAGTTGAGTGCAATTTTTGATCGTATTGTAAAAATCTATTTGATTACTTTTATGCGTCAAATTTAAGATGATTCACTTCCTGCTGTGCAGATAAATGCATGTTGCAGCCAACTGCGTGCCAAATGTGGTGTGCAATCCAATTAATTTAATAATGCTACAGAAAAATTAACCCACGTCCCCAAAAAATTATATATTGTAACTATTTCCATTATGTTAAAGTGTCATTATTAGAATCAGACTACAAGATTAAGGAAAAAAAACTGATTAGACTAGGTACTGTAAATTAGATTTATTGGTGAAGAAGTGCACGTTTTAATTGATTATTTAAAAATTGACACGTTTGGGGTTTTGAAAGCTGACTTTAGAACTAGATTGCTGTTTAGAAAATGATGAATATCATTTGCTACAGGGAAAGCAACGATGCAGTAATGGGTTAACAATATACTTTCACTGAAATTGAAAGCTGGAATTGTTTGGTGTTTATTTTTGAAGTTTGGCTTTTAGGGCCAATGAGGAGAGATGTTGCAGCTGTGAAATTCATTAGGATGAGGTCCTTGAAATTGCCTTGTGGTTTTTTTTTGCAGTAAGTTCATTTAAGCATAACATTGTATTTTAGTTTCAATAGGCATATCAGAATGTTGATTGCTTTTTCTCTTCACTTTTTGCAAATGTTCATTCAATTTCAGTTAACATTGCGCTGCTTTTTTAGTTTTGTAAATACTATATTATTTGGAAGAAAGAAATTGAGCTTATCTTTGCTTTTCTACTTTGGTGTAGTTTAGAATTGCATCTGGTTTATAGACAATATGTGCAGGAGGGCATTCAGCCCTTCGAGCCAGCACCGCCATTCAATGTGATCATGGCTGGTCATCCCCAATCGGTACCCTCGTTCCTGCCTTTTTCCCCATATCCCCTGACTCCGCTATCTGTAAGGCCCTATCCAGCTCTCTCTTGAAAGCATCCAGGGAACCTGCCTCCACCCTGAAGCAGAGAATTCCACAGACTCACCACTCTCTGTGAGAAAAAGTATTTCCTCGTCTCCATTCTAAATGGCTTACCCCCTATTCTTAAACTGTGGCTCCTGGTTCTGGATTCCCCCAACATTGGGAACATGTTTCCTGACTCCAACGTGTCCAAACCCTTAACAATCTAGTATGCTTCAATAAGATCCCCTCATCTTTCTAAACTCCAGAGTTTAAATGTATATTTTGTATTTGTGCTTTAAAATGGTTATAGATTCAAATATTTTTCTAAAAAGAGAGAATGGGATTTAAATTCTTGAGCACATAAATTAGCCATCCCAAAGTTGATGGGTACTTGTGATAAAGTACACTTTAAAGAAAAATAAAATATCTGTTGCATTGATCATGTGATAATCAATGTTAGAATTGGACTACTCAACCATAGCCTGATGTCGATAGTGAATGCTATCTTAAGTATACTGTATTAAGATGGGATGTATATGCTCATAAATCATTCAAGTATGGGTTGGATTTGGCATGCAAATGTTTGCTGGGTATCTGGTTACGAAAAGGTCTAGATCTTAATTTTATACCAGACCATGCCTCTTGTTCATAATCTTTTTTTAGTTCTGCATGGACTGGCTGTGTTTAATTGCTATTTTTCTGCATGACTATTCTGGAGGCTTTGCTCAAAGGGGTGAGATAGTGTTTTACTTTATTCTGACTATTTGCAGTTTTTATTGCTTTATACTGAGGGTGTATACTTTATCTTCTGATTATATCTCTCTTGGCGATACAAAAAATCACTTCATGGATGTTTTCAGAAGATAATTTAACAAGGTAAGTACATTGCCTTGCATGCAGGCACAAAATGCTGCAAAGATTCAGCAGCTTGGGAAACGTGTATGAGTAGAGATACCATTAACGTTGTGGACCTCTGACCACTCATCAAAGCTGGGCAAAGTCTCAAAATATTAATTGTTTCTCTTTACATGGGTGTTTCCTGACTTATTACGTGTTTGAAGCATTTTTATTTTTGGTTTGGATTGCATCTACAGTTTTCTTTGACACACACACACACACACACACACACACACACACACACACACACACACACACACACACACACACACACACACACACACACTGCTATGTTTGTTAAATGAAAGTACAATACATTTTCACACTCATTGTAGTTTCCAAAATAACTTTGGATTCTCACATCAGATTGGCAGCCCTGTGAGATTTTGTGGAACTAAAGCAGTATCTTGACTTTTTGATTATGGTTAAGAAGAAACTGCAGATGCTGGAAAATCGAAGGTAGACAAAAATGCTGCAGAAACTCAGCGGGTGAGGCAGCATCTATGGAACGAAGGAAATACGTAACGTTTCGGCTCGAAACCCTTCTTCAGACTGATGTATGGGTGGGGGGGGAGGCGGGAGGAAGAAAGGAAGAGGTGGAGCCAGTGGGCTGAGGGAGAGCTGAGAAAGTAAGGACTACCTGAAATTAGAGAAGTCAATGTTCATACTGCTGGGGTGCAAACTGCCCAAGTGAAATATGTGCTGCTCCAATTTACAGTGGGCCTCACTCTGGCCATTGAGGAGGCCCAGGACAAAGGTTGGATTTGGAATGGGAGGGGGAGTTGAAGTGCTGAGCCACCGGGAGATCAGGTTGGTTATTGCGAACTGGAGGAGGTGTTTGGCGAAGCCTACGCTTGGTCTCACCGATGTAGAGTAACTGACATCCAGAGCAGCGGATGCAATAGATGAGGTTGGAGGAGGTGCAGGTGAACCTCTGCTGCACCTGGAAAGACTGGTTGGATCCTTGAATGGAGTCAAGGGGGGACGTAAAGCGACAAGTGTAGTGTTCTGTGTTAAAGAGGGAACTGCAGATGCTGGAGAATCGAAGGTTACACAGAAAAGCTGGAGAAACTCAGCGGGTGCAGCAGCATCTATGGAGCGAAGGAAATAGGCAACGTTTCGGGCCGAAACCCTTCTTCAGACTGACCAGGGGTGGGGGTGGGTGGGGACAAGAAAGGGAAAAGGAGGAGTAGCCGGAAGGCTGGAGGGTGGGAGGAGACAGCAGGGGAGCTGAGGAAGGGGAGGAGACAGCAAGGACTAACAGAATTGGGAGAAGTCGATGTTCATGCCCCCGGGATGCAGACTCCCCAAACGGAATATGAGGTGCTGTTCCTCCAATTTCCGGTGCTGCTCGCTGTGGCCATGGAGGAGACCCAGGACAGAGAGGTCGGAGATGGAGTGGGAGGGGGAGTTGAAGTGCTGAGCCACCGGGAGGTCAGCTTGGTTATTGCGGACCGAGCGGAGGTGTTCGGCGAAACGATCGCCCAACCTCCGCTTGGTCTCACCGATATAGATCTGCTGACATCTAGAGCAGCGGACGCAATAGATGAGGTTGGAAGAGATGCAGGTAAACCTCTGTCGCACCTGGAACGATTGCTTGGGTCCCTGAAAGGAGTTGAGGGGGGAGGTAAAGGGACAAGTGTTGCATCTGCTGCGGCCGCAAGGGAAAGTGCCCGGGGAGGGGGTGGACCGAGAGGGAAGGGAAGAATTGACAAGGGAGTTATGGAGGGAGCGGTCTTTGCGGAAGGCAGATATGGGGGGAGATGGGAAGATGTGGCCAGTAGTGGGGTCACGTTGGAGGTGGCGAAACTGACGGAGGATTATTTTTTGTATGTGATGGCTGGTGGGGTGAAAGGTGAGGACTAGGGGGACTCGGCCCTTGTTGCGAGTGCGGGGATGGGGAGAGAGAGCAGTGTTGCGGGGTATGGAAGAGACCCTGGTGCGAGCCTCATTTATGGTGGAGGAGGGGAACCCCCGTTCCCTGAATAGTGAGGACATTTCAGATGTCCTGGTGTGGAACGCCTCATCCGTGGAGCAGATACGGCGTAGACGGAGGAATTGGGAGTAGGGGATGGAGTCCTTACAGGAAGCAGTGTTCTTGTGTGTTATTGATTGTTGCAAGTTTGTTTGTATTTATATTAAACCGCTGCCTTTTAATTTGGGATTAATTTCTATTTTAGCTATTTGAAATAGCTGAGAAAAGATGCAATTTTCTCCAACAATCCCAGTACTCGGATCAAATATTTATAGCATAACCATAACTTTAAAACAACAGCAACCATGATAGCAAAGTAGTCCTTGTATCTAATGGTTCAAAATCTGACTCGCATTCCTCTGCACTGTCATCCAGATGTATGGAGAGAGACCAGGGCATGTGGCAAAGGTTGGAATGTCAAGAGTGTTTTATTGTCATATGTCCCAGATAGAACAATAAAATTCTTACTTGCTGCAGCACAACAGAATATGCAAACATAGCATGATATGACAAACGAGAGATAGCTCGTATAAGGCAGCTTCTGGCATACACAAGTGACGCACGCAACACTTGCGTGTTAAAAAACCGCCAAAATGGTCACATTTTGCGCTGTAAAAAATTGTGGCAGTAAGGGTAACCATGAGTGAACTGCCAAAATCACCGCTGCTCGCTGACTTGCGAAAGAGCAGTGTGCTGGCGGATTGAGGGCAAGTTCCGGCCCATCACCACCCGGGGCTGCAGGGTGACTGAGCGGTCTGAACCAGAGTACCCAGGTGTAAGCGGCCGAAGGAGCTCATCCCTCGGGACAGCCCCCATTCTCTCTCTCTCTCTCTCTCCCCCCCCCCCACCCCCCCCCCCCCCCCCCCCCCCCCATTCTTTCTTCCCCCCCCATCGGAGTTGGGGACAGTCTGGTCCCGCCACCCAGAGTCACTGACCGCGCTGCACCCGACCCCCGGACCCTGACCGACAAACGGGGTGATTCATTTCCCCCCCCAGCACATGGGGTGATTCACTCCCAGGCCCCTGGACCCCGACCCACACACGGGGTGATTCAACCCCCTGACACCCACACCGGGTAATTTTCTCCCCCCCCCCCCCGGGTGCCGGGCTGTCTGAAGCCCTGCCAAACACCGGCCGTGGGTGTGGAACCAGTCAATGCGGAGTCTGAATGCTGAGACCGAAGACGGGCCCGCTGTACTGGCAGTCATAGTAAGTGCTCACCTGACGTTCACCGCTTGTACTTCCGAAGGCGTTGCGTGGCAACAGTAAGCGTCGCGTGTCGTGCAACATCCCTTTTGGAAAATAATTAACTCACCCAAAAATTGCTATTACCATAGGATACCTCATTGGGTTTTTGAAAAGCATTAGAGGTTTGGAGTCTCCATGATTTAACTTACGGAGCTACCGACCCCGATAACGGTCGTTGTGACAATGGCCACCAAGCACAATGACTGTTACAGGATCTGTACTGTATTATGTTTATGTTACTGTATTTCCTTCCGGTATTGATGACTATATTTCCCTAGACCATTATCAAAATTTATTGTGTGAGGGTTGTTGTAAGAGTATTAACATCTGCACATTTTTTAACATTTTGGAGTCTGGGAGTTTTTCATTTGGGTTGAGGTACACTGTGCTGATCCCATTTCTATTTGATTAATAGAAACATAGAAAATAGGTGCAGGAATAGGCCATTCAGCCCTTTGAGCCTGCACCGCCATTCAATATGATCATGGCTGATCATCCAACTCAGTATCCCTGCCTTCTCTCCATACCCCCTGATCCCTTTAGCCACAAGGGCCACATCTAACCCCCTCTTAAATATAGCCAATGAACTGACCTCAACTACCTTCTGTGGCAGAGAATTCCACAGATTCACCACTCTGTGTAAAAAAAATGATTTTCTCATCTCGGTCCTAAAAGACTTCCCTCTTATCCTTAAACTGTGATCCCTAGTGCTGGACTTCCCCAACATCGGGAATAATCTTCCTGCATCTAGCCTGTCCAACCCCTTAAGAATTTTGTAAGTTTCTTTTTTTATTTTTTTTTTAATTTTTTTTATTTTTTAATATTTTATTTTATTAGAAGTAAGCACAGTCATATGGCACCAAAGTGCCTAATATATATTTTCATAATACATTTTATGTACAACTTTTTTTTTGTTACATTGAAAAAAGATGAGAATAAGAAAAAGAAGTTAGATAGTAAAGGATAGAAAAATGTGAAATATATAGTGTGTGAAGAAAGAAAACGAGTAAATGAAGAAAGTTGAGAGAGAAAATAGTGAGAAAAAAGATCATTATTTATAGTCTTGATCAACCCTCGTCCAGTCCTGAAACAGTTATTTTTTACAATTGTGTTGCACCATATGATTCCAAAAAAACGACGAATGGAGACCAACTCGTTATGAATTGGTCTGATTTATCCATTAGGAGGAATCGCATTTCCTCAAGATGAGCGGTGTCCAACATACTTGCAATCCACATTTTAAGCGTTGGTATTGATGTACCCTTCCAAAATTTAAGTATTAATTTTTTTGCTATTATTAAACCATAATTAAGGAATAGATTTTGAGATGCGTTCAATTTATTCCCATCTTCCATTACACCAAATATAATCATTTCAGTATTAGGTTCCATTCTTGTCTTGAATAATTTTGTAATTATTTCAAAAATATCATTCCAAAATCTATAAAGTTTTATGCATGAAACTAAGGAGTGTGTTATAGTTGCCTTTTGGGCTAGACATTTATCACAAGTGGCGGATATATTTGGATAAATTTGGACACGTTGGAGGCAGGAATTTTGTACGTTTCTATACGATCCCTCCTCAATCTTCTAAATTCTACCATGTACAAGCCAAATCTATCCAGTCTTTCTTCATATGAAAGTCCTGCCATCCCAGGAATCAGTCTGGTGAACCTAATCTGTACTCCCTCTATGGCAAGAATGTCTTTCCTCAGATTAGGAGACCAACACTGTACGCAATACTCCAGGTGTGATCTCACCAAGACCCTGTACAACTGCAGTAGAACCTCCCTGCTTCTATACTGAAATCCTTTTGCTATGAATGCTGACATACCATTTGCTTGCTGCACCTGCTTGCCTACTTTCAATGACTGGTGTACCATGACACCCAGGTCTCGTTGCGTCTCCCCTTTTCCTAATCAGCCACCATTCAGATAATAGTCCACTTTCCTGTTTTTGCCACCAAAGTGGATAACCTCACATTTATCCACATTATACTGCATTTGCCCACTCACCCAACCTATCCAAGTCATCTTGCAGCCTCCTAGCACCCTCCTCACAGCTAACACTGCCCCCCAGCTTTGTGTCATCCGCAAACTTGGAGATGTTGCATTCAATTCCCTCATCCAGATCATTAATATATATTGTAAATAGCTGTGGACCCAGCACTGAGCCTTGCAGTACCCCACTAGCCACTGCCTGCCGTTCTGAAAAGGACCCGTTTACTCCTACTCTTTGCTTCCTGTCTGCCAGCCAGTTCTCTATCCACATCAATACTGAACCTCCAATACTGTGTGCTTTAAGTTTGTATACTAATATCTTATGTGGGACCTTGTCGAAAGCCTTCTGAAAGTCCAGATATAACACATCCACTTGTTCTCCCTTATCCACTCGACTAGTTACATCCTTGAAAAATTCTATAAGATTCATCAGACATGATTTACCTTTCATAAATGCATGCTGACTTTGTCCAATGAATTCACCACTTTCCAAATGTGCTGCTATCCCATCTTTAATAACTGACTCGAGAATTTTCCCCACCACCGATGTTAGACTAACTGGTCTGTAATTCTCCATTTTCTCTTTCCCTCCCTTTTTAAAAAGTGGGGTTACATTAGCTACCCTCCAGTCTTCAGGAACTACTCCAGAATCTAAAGAGTTTTGAAAAATGATCACTAATGCATCCACTATTTCTGCGGTTACTTCCTTAAGTACTCTGGGATGCAACTTTCTCAAATAATACATTGCCACCCTCTTTTTAAAAAGGCTTGGCTGTAACTTTTCTAACACTTATTATTATGTGATAATCTTGAACTCGTATTCATTGTTGCCCTCAATCGCACTGCTCTTATTGAATTTATTCATATTTCCTGGGCAGTAATTTGTTCAGTGCTGACCTTAATTTGATCTGATAATAATGGAGGAAGGCTAATTAGATTCTCTGATTTTTCTTACAAACATTTGGCCGCTTCAGGAGCAAGAGGCTGCCATGGGGTTAACCTGTTATTAGTACTGATTCACTACTGCCAGATGTGACAAATGAAGTAAATCAAAAACATTTATTGTTCAGGAAAGGAGTCTGCAGTGAAATTTCTAACTTGAGAGTTAGATGCTTCCAACATGAAAGGAAGTAGTGTTTGCTTATGTGGAGAAGTATACATTTGAGAGTGAAGCAGGATTTGCAGGTTTATAGCAAATGCATTGTGGAATCTGCTTTTAACTAATTCAAAGTTGATGTAAGGGTTGCATTCCAGTGGTTTAAGGTTTTGTGTATGATGTGTATTAATGTTTTTTTGTCATTTGCTTATCACATTTTAAGATCTGTCAAAATGTCAATGCATGATTCTCTTTTTTACAATGAGGCATTTATATCTTCAGAAAGTAATTTGATGCTTTCTATGGTGCATCCATAAAAATTGTTAAGTTATTTGCTGAATTTCCTCTTCAGGAAGTAGAAGTCTGCACTTTCTTGCTGTAATGTCAGTGTGGTTTATTCAATTCTTGAGGTGTAATTTAATTGTTTCAGAGACAGGTGCACACGACGAGGTAATGTCTGAGGTGATCAATTTGGTGGGCTTTTGAAATTGGGGTAGCTCTTATACCTGCATTAAGGAGGCAATTCAGCACACCTGAGCAATTACAAACACCTGTGAAGCCATGTGTCCCAAACTTTATGGTGCCCTGAAATAGGGGGGAGGGGGGGACTATGTATAAACACTGCTGTAATTTCTACATGGTGAAACCAAAATGTATAAAAATGGCCTTTAATAAATTCTGACAATGTGCACTTTAACCACATGTGATTTAACATTTTTTTTTTTTCTATTACAAATCTAAATTGTGGAGTACAGAGGCAAATAAATAAATGACGGGTCTTTGTCCCAAACATTATGGAGGGCACTATGTCCTCTGGTTCTTGATCCACCAACTCTGGGCAAATAGGCAACATTTCGAGCCGAAAGCCTTCTTCAGATGTGGGGGGGGGGAGAAGAAAGGATCTTGGACTCCAACACTCCAAGGAATAAAGTCCTGGCATGGCCAATCTCTCCCAATAGCTCATACCCTTGAGGCCTGGCAACATCCTTGTAAATTTCCTCTGCACTCTTTCTAGCTTAATGACTTCTATATCTAACTAATGCTCTGATCTTGTTATCTTCCGGTCTGCGCGGTCATTTTATTTACGCAAAAACGTTACGCGATAGCGTTACCAGGGCTCTCGCTTAACTTTTTTTCCCTGTTGCCAGCCGTGCAACCATGGCAACTTTTTAGGTTGCCAAATGACAGTTTAGGTGGTCATTTAAGATGGCTTGCATGACGTGTGCGATAATGCGTTCGGACGAAGTGCGTAGTTACCAGTTAGAATTATGCTCAATGAAACATTCACATATTATTTCTGCTTCAAATAAGTCGCAAACTAAACATTCATCAATCAAGACATGATGTATACCACAATGACATGCAGCAAAATTATAATACAGTATCTCAACTCTTTTTACACATTGCAATTAATGCAATTTTTATTATTTTTCCACTTCCAAACAAAAATGTGGTAGGATTATTCAGCGTATGATCAACTTGTGTCAATAAATCATGGACCATGATAACATATATGCTTAACCATGCACACTACAGATTGATGCAAGCATGTTTACTGTGAAGGACTGAAAATTATGACATGGCCATAGCATGTGTCGTTATTGCTATTGGTACAGAAACACTCTCGCTTCCCGCATAATTTATCCACAACAAAATATACAGATTGCAAGGAATTTACTAAAGGCATTTTATGATAATAGCTGACAAAACTGACTATACCCATCTGACAGGTTAAACATTACGCTAACTAACAAGAGATGGCCAAAGGACATAAATGCAGCAAATGTTCTTTTGGTAATATATTTAAAGGTGTCAAGACGCCACATTACCGGACATTCAGATTAGTTGTATGTGTTGTGAACGGCAATGAAGATACGCAGTTTGAATGCAACAACTTTTACAACATTTTTTTGATAAATGCTTTTTCCATCATTCCCACTACAGAATTAACGTTAAAATTTCAACTGAAATATCTCCTGACCAAATTTGTGATGTATATGACTGACTGTAGAAGCAAAACCTGGATATATGCAACGTATGGTTGTGAATGTTTCTCATTAAATAACTACAGTACTATACTCCATATTATATTGAGTAATGAGGAAGGGTTAGTTAGTAGTCTTGTTGTGCGTGGCCCCTTGGGCAAGAGTGACCATAATATGGTTGAGTTCTTCATTAGGATGGAGAGTGACATTGTTAATTCAGAAACAATGGTTTTGAACTTAAAGAAAGGTAACTTTGAGGGTATGAGACGTGAATTGGCCAAGATTGACTGGCAATTAATTCTAAAAGGGTTGACGGTGGATATGCAATGGAAGGCATTTAAAGACTGCATGGATGAACTACAAAAATTGTTCATCCCAGTTTGGCAAAAGAATAAATCAGGGAAGGTAGTGCATCCATGGATAACAAGGGAAATCAGGGATAGTATCAAAGCAAAGGATGATGCGTACAAACTAGCCAGAAAAAGCAGCATACCGGAGGACTGGGAGAAATTCAGAGACCAGCAGAGGAGGACGAAGGGCTTAATTAGAAAAGGAAAAATGGATTATGAAAGAAAACTGGCAGTGAACATAAAAACTGACTGCAAAAGTTTTTATAGATATGTGAAAAGAAAGAGATTAGTTAAAACAAATGTAGGTCCCTTGCAGTCAG
Organism: Leucoraja erinaceus; assembly: GCF_028641065.1. NCBI lineage: Eukaryota > Metazoa > Chordata > Chondrichthyes > Rajiformes > Rajidae > Leucoraja > Leucoraja erinaceus. The sequence goes on from NC_073380.1 coordinate 19,784,657, forward strand.
AAACAGGTGAGTTGATCATGGGGAACCAGGATATGGCGGACCAATTGAATAACTACTTTGGTTCCGTCTTCACTAAGGAAGACATAAATGATCTGCCGGAAATAGCAGGGGCCCGCGGGTCAAAGGAGGTGGAGGAATTGAGTGAAATCCAGGTTAGTCGGGAAGTGGTGTTGGGTAAATTGAATGGATTAAAGGCCGATAAATCCCCAGGGCCAGATAGGCTGCATCCCAGAGTACTTAAGGAAGTAGCTCCAGAAATAGTGGATGCATTAGTAATAATCTTTCAAAACTCTTTAGATTCTGGAGTAGTTCCAGAGGATTGGCGGGTAGCAAACGTAACCCCACTTTTTAAGAAGGGAGGGAGAGAGAAAACGGGGAATTACAGACCAGTTAGCCTAACATCGGTCGTGGGGAAACTGCTAGAGTCAGTTATTAAAGATGGGATAGCAGCACATTTAGAAAGTGGTGAAATCATTGGACAAAGTCAGCATGGATTTACGAAAGGTAAATCATGTCTGACGAATCTTATAGAATTTTTCGAGGATGTAACTAGTAGCGTGGATAGGGGAGAACCAGTGGATGTGGTGTATCTGGACTTCCAGAAGGCTTTCGACAAGGTCCCACATAAGAGATTAGTATACAAACTTAAAGCACATGGCATTGGGGGTTCAGTATTGATGTGGATAGAGAACTGGCTGGCAAACAGGAAGCAAAGAGTAGGAGTAAACGGGTCCTTTTCACAATGGCAGGCAGTGACTAGTGGGGTACCGCAAGGCTCAGTACTGGAACCCCAGCTATTTACAATATATATTAATGATCTGGATGAGGGAATTGAAGGCAATATCTCCAAGTTTGCGGATGACACTAAGCTGGGGGGCAGTGTTAGGTGTGAGGAGGATGCTAGGAGACTGCAAGGTGACTTGGATAGGCTGGGTGAGTGGGCAAATGTTTGGCAGATGCAGTTTAATGTGGATAAATGTGAGGTTATCCATTTTGGTGGCAAAAACGGGGAAAGCAGATTATTATCTAAACGGTGGCCGATTGGGAAAGGGGGAGATGCAGCGAGACCTGGGTGTCATGGTACACCAGTCATTGAAGGTAGGCATGCAGGTGCAGCAGGCAGTAAAGAAAGCGAATGGCATGTTGGCTTTCATAGCAAGAGGATTTGAGTATAGGAGCAGGGAGGTTCTACTGCAGTTGTATAGGGTCTTGGTGAGACCGCACCTGGAGTATTGCGTGCAGTTTTGGTCTCCAAATCTGAGGAAGGACATTATTGCCATAGAGGGAGTGCAGAGAAGGTTCACCAGACTGATTCCTGGGATGTCAGGACTGTCTTATGAAGAAAGACTGGATAGACTTGGTTTATACTCTCTAGAGTTTAGGAGATTGAGAGGGGATCTTATAGAAACTTACAAAATTCTTAAGGGGTTGGACAGGCTAGATGCAGGAAGATTGTTCCCGATGTTGGGGAAGTCCAGGACAAGGGGTCACAGCTTAAGGATAAGGGGGGAAATCCTTTAAAACCGAGATGAGGAGAACTTTTTTTCACACAGAGAGTGGTGAATCTCTGGAACTCTCTGCCACAGAGGGTAGTTGAGGCCAGTTCATTGGCTATATTTAAGAGGGAGTTAGATGTGGCCCTTGTGGCCAAGGGGATCAGAGGGTATGGAGAGAAGGCAGGTACGGGATACTGAGTTGGATGATCAGCCATGATCATATTAAATGGCGGTGCAGGCTCGAAGGGCCGAATGGCCTACTCCTGCACCTAGTTTCTATGTTTCTATGTTTCTATTAAGAGCATTGATTTGCCATTAAAATTAATTCTGTAATAACGTGTCAATGGTAGCAGTGACAATCGAGCACTGCGGTTTTAATGTTTCACGTGTTCACAATTTAAGCAATCCATCATTCTGGATTAATGGATGGATTGAGGCAGGGGAATTAGTGCGTGTTGGTTGGAGTAGGTAACATTGTGAGGGGAGAGCGCGGGGGATGACAGTGGGGTTGAATGGAGGGGGGGGGGGGGGGGGGGGGGGGGTGGGGGCGGGGGGATGTCCATTGGTGGTTCGGCAGTGATTACAGCGCCAGAGACTGGGTTCGATCCTGGCTGTGGTGCAGGACTGCCGAGAGTGTTTTTGCATGTCTTCCTTATCCAATCACTCTAGCGCTCTATCCTCAGCACTCTTCCCCCCCCCTCTCTACTCCCGCCTCTGACTGACACCTCCGTCCTCCAAGGATCTGTTTTGAAAGCGCCATTGGCGGAGTGGCAGCAGCGGCCGTTATCAGGTCGGGCGGGGTGTGGGAGGAGGAGGAGATGGAGCTGCCGCCACCATTGCAGTGCAGGGCCTGTCATTCGCTCCGACCCTCTGTCACGCCACACTTAGCATCTTTCCAACAACCGTCGCCGACACCAAACGTCGCGTTCCTTTTCTCCAGAGATGCCGCCGGACCCGCGGAGTTACTCTAGTTTTTTGTGTCTTCGGTATAAACCAAGTTGCCAAGCCGGGCAAAATGACTCGCCGTTTAGGTTGCCCAGCGGCACTTTGAGTGGTCAGTGGCACCCGGGCAACCGCTAATTTCGAGCCCATAGTTATCGCCACCCAAAATTACCAAGCATGTAATTAAAAAACACATTTCAAATCTGATACCTTTTTTATTTTAAACCTGATGCTCTACTCCTAGATCAATTGTACAAACTATTGTTTGTGTCCAATGGCTGCTCATTTCTAGTCTCATTCAGATGGGAATGAATTTTTTGCAGTTTTCATATATCTGTCTATACTATTACTAAAACTCTCATTGTAATTAAATTTGCGCAAAAATGCTACCGTGTATTGCTTGGATTTTTTAGCCACCTTACCATTCTCTGCTCCAAGCCATCAAGTTTTGTTCCGATCGGTGAAATAATAGAAAAGTTAAGATGGTTTAAAAAATCGTGAGATCAGCAGAATGGTATTGTATATCTTTATTGTCATTTCCTGAGTATTCACATACCCAGAGGAAACAAAAAAACGTTGCTCAACCAGTGTCCATTCAGTGTGCATTAAAAATAAATAGAAATAAAAATATATATCATGAACAAATTTAACACTCTACTAAACATTCAACAGGCGTTCCGATCGACAGCGGCACAATAGTGGCTCTGCTGCAGTGTGTCCAGGTTGGTGGTTGGTTCACGATACTTTGGCAGGGGGCAAAGTCCGTTTAGCAGTCTTATAGCCTGCGGGAAGAAGCTGAGGAGCATCCTGCTGGTTTTGCAGCTAATGCTCCTGTACCTCTTCCCAGATGGGGAATCAGATGGCAGGATGGAGAATATGTGATGCGATGGGTGGTAGGGGTCTTTGATGATGGAGATGGCTCTGCTGATACATCTCTTCCTGTACAAGTCCAGCAGGAAAGGGAGTGGAGCACCAATAATCCTGCTGGCGGTCTTCACAATCCTGTCTAGTTGGTGCCGTTCGTACGCCTTGCAGTTCCCGAACCAGGAAGTGATGCCGTAGGTCAATGTGCTCTCGATTGTCCCCCTATAAAAAGTCCGTAGGTGTGTAGTGGGGAGACCTGCTTTACGTAGTCTTCGGAGAGGGTGTAGTCGCTGCTGGGCTCTCTTGACCAGTGCTGTGGTGTTGGCCGTGGACGCCAGGTCATCTGACAGGTGTAGTCCTAGGAACTTCACGCTGCTGACCCTTTCCACATCAGCTCCATCGATGTGCAGAGGTGTATGGTGTTGTTTCCCTGCCCTCCTGAAGTCAACCACCATCTCCTTAGTTTTTACCACGTTGAGAATGAGGTTGTGGGATTTGCACCAACCTGTGAGCAGCTCCACCTCCATCCTGTACGCCGATTCATCATTGTCACTGATGAGACCCACCACTCATCGCAACAATAACCGACAACATCGTCCCCACGGTAAGGGTAAGCACCTTCCCGAACCAAAAACGCTGGGTAGACAGATCTGTTCGTGTGGCCTTGAATGCTCGTACCGCTGCCTACAACTCGGGCTTGGCATCAGGAAACATGGACGTCTACAAGGCAGAGTCCTACCGACTGCGAAGGGCGGTGAAGGACGCAAAGAGAAGGTACAGGGACAAGATGGAGTTACAGATGGAGCAGCAGGACACCAGAAGCCTGTGGCAGGGGCTACAGATTGTAACCAACTACCGAAGCACCCCTCCCTCACCCGCATGTGCCGGCACCTCCCTAGCTGACGACCTGAACTCCTTCTACGCTCGTTTCGAGAGGCGCAACACCACTCCAGGTCTGCCGGCTATCGACAATACCGACAGCGGGCTGGCTACCGAAGCTGAAGGGAGGAATATGCACACATTCTCGCTGTCCGAGCACGACGTGAGGAGGGCACTGACACGGGTGAACACAAGAAAAGCTGCAGGCCCCGATGGCATCTCGGGGCGAGTACTCAAGTCCTGTGCTACGCAGCTAGCTCCAGTGCTCACTACATTATTCAACCTCTCCCTGGACAAGTCCGTGGTCCCTGCCTGCTTCAAAAAATCCATCATTGTACCGGTACCAAAAAATGCCTCCCCAGCCTGCCTGAATGACTACCGTCCGGTGGCCCTTACCTCGGTAGTCATGAAATGCTTTGAGAGGCTGGTGAAGAATCACATCTGCGCCTTCCTCCCTCGGAACATGGACCCGTTGCAGTTTGCATACCGTCCGAACAGGTCCACGGACGATGCGGTCTCCCAGGTCTTGCACACCGCTCTCTCCCATCTGGACAGCCAGAAGGGGGGCTACGTGAGGATGCTGTTCATAGACTACAGTTCAGCCTTCAACACGATAGTCCCCACCAGACTGGCCGGGAAGCTACTGGAATTGGGGCTCAACACCTCCCTGTGTGCCTGGATCCTGGACTTTCTCACCGCCAGGCCCCAGGTAGTCAAGATGGGAGGGAATACATCGAAGTCCCTCACCCTGAGCACAGGATCGCCCCAGGGTTGCGTCCTCAGCCCCCTATTGTACTCCCTGTACACACATGACTGTGTGGCTAGGTTCAGCTCCAATTCAATAATTAAGTTTGCTGATGACACTGTGATGGTGGGCCTGATCTCAGACAATGATGAGAGGGCCTACCGGGAGGAGGTGGCTGATCTAGCACTCTGGTGCCAGGAGAACAGCCTCCTCTTGAACATCAAAAAAACGAAGGAGCTGATCATGGACTTTAGGAGGGCACATCATCCGAGGACGTACACTCCATTGAGTATAAATGGGGATCCTGTGGATAGGGTGAACTGTTTTAAATATCTGGGAGTCCACATCTCTGAGGATATGACATGGTCATCACACGCCTCAGCACTGGTGAGTAAGGCAAGGCAGCGCCTTTACCACCTCAGGCAATTGAGGAAATTCAGAGTGTCTCCGAGGATCCTACAATGCTTCTACGCAGCGGCGGTGGAAAGCATCTTGTCCGGGAACATTACCATCTGGTTCGGGAATTGCTCTGCCAAGGACAAGAAGGCTCTGCAGAGAGTAGTGCGTTCGGCCGAACGCACTATGGGAACTTCACTCACCCCCCTGCAGGAACTATACAACAGGAGGTGCAACTCCAGAGCAAACAAAATCATGAGAGACCTCTTCCACCCCTGCAACGGACTGTTCCAGCCGCTACGGTCAGGCAAACGCCTCCGTTGCCATGCAGTGAGAACGGAGAGGTTGAGAAGGAGTTTCTTCCCAGAGGCAATTCGGACTGTAAACGCCTTTCTCACCAGGGACTAACTCTACAGAACGTTTTTCCTTCTATTATTTATTATGTAAAATAATATGTGTGTTATGGTTGTGTTTATAATTTGTTTGGTTGTTTTGTTGTTCCGCGAGCATTGCCACTTTCATTTCACTGCACATCTCGTATGTGTATGTGACAAATAAACTTGACTTGACTTGACTTGACACTGTTGTGTCATCAGCGAACTTGTTGATGAAGTTGTTGTTGAGTCTAGCAGTACAGTCATGTGTCAGCAGACTAAACAGCAGGGGGCTTAGGACACAGCCTTGGGGTGAGCCAGTGCTCACGGCTATGGTTTTTGATGTCCTACTGCCCACCCTGAAGGTAACGCCCCTTCTGGGGGCAAGGAGAATAAATCCCCGGAGGTGAGGTGTGAGTCAGCCCGGAAGCCGTGAGTGTGGTGTGGCCAGAACTGTGAGTCCACCGGCTGTTAGTGAGTGAACTGTGAGTCTACAAGCCGTGCTGACTGACCTGTGGGAGGCTCAGTACAGAGGTCGGACCGGAGTCCAGACGTCGCGCTCAGTCCAGAAGTCGGGCATGAGTATAGTCAAGAGAGTTTTACAGTCGTATGTCCCGGATGTGTGTGTGTGTGTGAGAGGTGGAGTGTGTGTGAGTGAGTGTGTGAGAGATGGAGGATGTGTGTGGGGTCGGTGGTGGGGGGGGGGGGGGGTCGGTGGTGGGGGGGGGGGTGGTGGGGGGGGGTCAGTGTCAGTGGTGGGGGGGGTGTGTGTGATGAGTGGGTGTGTGTGTGTCAGATGGAGTATGTGTGTGCGAGAGATAGGGTGTGTGTGTGTGATGGATGAGTCCACCAACCTCGAGTGAGTGAACTGACCACCACGGCGAGTGAGCGAACTGTGACCACCACGGCGAGTGAGCGAACTGTGACCACCGGCGGCGAGTGAGCGAACTGTGACCGCCGGCGGCGAGTGAGCGAACTGTGACCGGCGGCGGCGAGTGAGCGAACTGTGACCGCCGGCGGCGAGTGAGCGAACTGTGGCGACGAACTGTGACCGGCAGCGAGTGAGCGAACTGTGACCGGCGGCGAGTGAGCGAACTGTGACCGGCGGCGAGTGAGCGATCTGTGACCGCCGGCGGCGAGTGAGCGAACTGTGACCGCCGGCGGCGAGCGAGCGAACTGTGACCGGTGGCGAGCGAGCGAACTGTGACCGACGGCGGCGAGCGAGCGAACTGTGACCGGCGGCGGGTGAGCGAACTGTGACCACGCCTACCGCGAGTGAGCGAACTGTGACCACGCCTACCGCGAGTGAGCGAACTGTGACCACGCCTGCCGCGAGTGACTCCCTTAGAATACACTTTAGTAACTTTCCAACTACAGATGTGAAGCTCACCTGCCTATAGTTCCCAGCGTTTTCCCTGTAGCCCTTCTTGAATAGAGGCCCAACATTTGCCAGTCTTCCGACACCTCTCCTGTATTTAAGAACGACATAAATTTCCATCAGTTCTCCCGCAATGTCCTTGGATATAACTGATAAGGCCCTGGAGATTTGTCTACCTTCATACATGACAGTACCTTTAGTACTTCTTCGATGGTAACACTGACTGCTCGCAAGACACTTCCATAGATTGCCCCAAGTTCCTCTGCCCTACTGTATTTCGCCTGGGTAAATACAGAGGGGAAATACTCATTGAGGACCTTGCCCATCTCCTGTGGCTCCGCTTTGATTCCTGAGAGGTCACACTATCTAGTTACCCTTTTCACCCTTATTTATTTATAAAATCTTTTGGGATTGTCTTTACTGCTACCCACCAGACCTATCTCCTGGCCCCTTTTTGCTCTTACGATCTCCTTTAGAGTACTCCTTAGTTCTCTAAACTCCTCCAGGGATGCACTTGTCTCCAGCTGCCAATACCTGTCCCATGCATCGTTATTTTTGACCAACCCCTCAATTTCCCTCCATGAATTCTTCCAATTTTGTTAGTCCTTGCTGTCTCCTCCCCTTCCTCAGTCCCCCTGCTGTCTCCTCCCATCTCCCAGCCTTCGGGCTCCTCCCCCTTTTTCCTTTCTTGTCCCAGCCCCCGATCAGTCTGAAGAAGGGTTTCGGCCAGAAACGTTGCCTATTTCCTTCGCTCCATAGATGCTGCTGCACCCGCTGAGTTTCTCCAGCTTTTTTGTGTAACCCTCAATTTCCTTCGTCAGCCAAGCTTCCTTGCATTTACCTGCTTTGCCATTCATTCTAACAGAGACCAAATATCCTGAGCTTTTGTCACCACACTTCTAAAAACATCCTGCAGCCGATGTTCCTTTCCCCTCAAATAACCTGCTCCAGTCAACTTGAGCGAGACCTCCTCTCATACCCTCAAAGTTGGCCTTACCCCAGTTGAGCATTTTAACACGTTGAGCATTTTAATATCTCCGTCACTATCTATAACTATCTTAAAGCTAATTGAACGGTGGTCAACGGTCCCAAATGACTTGTACTTTATTTAAATAAAAGATTGAATTTGTTTATTTGTGTTGGAGTTGAATTTTTATAATTTCATTCTTGACATTTATTATTTCTGCAGTTGAGCAGCAAAGCTTGACTTTGAACCAGCAAAGCAGATTGAATGAGTTTATTGCTAATTATCTTGGATTGTTCTCTAAATTAATATTGGTTAAAATGTCCATGTCCCAACAAAGGAATATGATGTAGTGCGTGGGTCTCAAAATGAGGCAAGTAGTCCGAAGTTTGAGAAGCACTTTTATTTAATTCCTCCCGGTTCAAGGGAAGACGAAACCAGTAAAAGATGGCACCCAAACCCTGCCTTTTAAACCATCCGGCTAAGGGCCGCCTCCGGACTGCACCACTCCTGTGCCGAGGGGTTCGGCAGTATAATGGCACGACCCTTAGGAGCCGCCACAGGACCCCGCCCCCCCCAGAACCAGAGGCACAAAACGCACTGGCGGGCGCACGACCCGGCCGGCCCGCGTGCGGAAGTCAGCAGATCCCGGAGGTGTCAGCCAATGGAATGGCCTCCGGCCACCGTGTGAAGCGGTCCACCATGGTCAAAAGGTGGGTGATGCCCCGGGACGGTGGAAGGGGCCCCACAATGTCCACGTGGAGATGGTCGAACCGCTGGTGAGGTAGACCAAACTCCCGGAGAGGTGCGCGGACATGGCGCTGGATTTTTGCCGTCTGGCACGGGATGCAGGTGCGAGCCCAATGGGCAACCTGCTTGCGCAGACCGTGCCACATGAAACGAGCTGCCACCAGTGCCGTTGTCGCCCGGATTGATGGGTGAGCCAGTCCGTGGATCACCTCGAACACTCTCCGGCGGCAGGGACGATGGGGCGCGGCTGACCGGACGACACATCGCACAGGATTGTCACACCCCCAGGACCGAGAGGGACATCCTCAAGGCGGAGGCCGGAGATGGCAGTCCGGTAAGCGGGCACCTCGTCATCTGTGAGCTGTGCCGCTGCCAGAGCAGAATAGTCCATTCCGGGCGCCACCTCGAACACGGCATTTATAGCAGGCCGCTTCTCTTTCCCCTTGACGTAGCGGATGGCTGTGGTGTATTCGGAGATATAAGCCAATTGCCGCTGCTGACGTGCGGACCAGGGGTCGGAAACCTTCTGCAGGGCGAAAGTGAGCAGCTTATGGTCGGTGTAGGCGGTAAACGGGCGGCCCTCCAGGAAGTAACGAAAATGGCGCACAGCCAGGTACAGAGCCAGGAGCTCACGATCGAACGCGCTGTACTTGGTCTGCGCGCGGTTGAGGTGCCGACTGAAGAAGGCCAGAGGCCGCCAAACTGCGCCCGTCAGCTGCTCCAGCACAGCACCAACCGCCGACTCCGAGGCGTCCACAGTGAGAGCAGTCGGGGCGTCTTCCCGCGGGTGCACCAGCAGCACGGCCCGAGCAAGGGCCTCCTTCGCGCCGTCGAAAGCTACCTCCGCCTCGTGGGTCCACTCAACGCTCTTCTGCTGCCCACCCGCCAGAAGTTGATACAGGGGCCGCATGATGTGGGCCGCGGATGGCACGAAACGATGGTAGAATGCCACCATGCCGACAAATTCCTGCAGGCCACGCACCGTGCGTGGGCGGGGAAACCGACGGATGGCGTCAACCCTGTCAGGCAGGGGAACCGCGCCTTGCGCAGTCACGCGGTGGCCGAGAAAGTCAATTTCGTTGACCCCAAAACGGCACTTGTCCAGGTTGATGGCCAAACCATGCTCGCTGAGCCGCTGACAGAACTGTCGAAGGTGAGCGCAGTGTTCCTGCTGTGAGCGGCTGGCCACCCGGATGTCGTCCAGGTACACGAACACGAATTCGAGGTCACGACAAACCCCGTCCATGAGGCGCTGAAAGGCCTGTGCAGCGTTTTTGAGGCCGAACGGCATCGGAGTAAACTCGTAAAGCCCGAATGGCGTGATGATAGCCGTCTTGGGTACGTCATCCGGGTGAACCGGGATCTGATTATAACCCCGTACCAGATCCACTTTTGAAAAGAATGTGGCCCCAGCCAAATGGGCCATGAAGTCCTGGATGTGGGGTACGGGGTATCGATCCGCTGTTGTTGCAGCGTTCAGCCGTCGGTAATCCCCACAAGGTCGCCAGCCCCCGCTTGACTTAGGGACCATGTGGAGTGGGGACGCCTAAGGGCTGCTTGAAGGGCGGACGATCCCCAAGGCCTCCATTGTGCGGAATTCCCGCCGTGCCAGACGCAGTTTATCTGGTGGCAGTCGTCGTGCTCGTGCATGGAGTGGTGGGCCGGTTGTCGGGATATAATGCACCACTCCGTGGCTGGGGGTTGCTGAATGAAACTGCGGAGTGAGAATGTCCGGGAACGCAGCCAAGATTCGTGCGAATGGGGAGTCCACGGACGCCAGTGGCTGTCCCACCGGTTGATACAAGCGCAACGTGATCGGCTCCATTGTAGTGGCGTTGACCAAACGCTGACGACCGACGTCCACCATGAGGGAATGTGTCTGGAGAAAATCGGCCCCGAGCAATGGTTGGGAGACGTCGGCAATGGTGAAGTTCCATGAGAAATTGCAGGAGCCGAGCAGGATGGGAACCATGCGCAGTCCATATGTGCGGATGGGGCTGCCGTTCGCCGCGGTGAGGACGGGCCCCCGCTTACCGGAACGAATGTCAGCCAGCGAAGGGGGCAGGACGCTGAGCTCCGCTCCTGTATCCACGAGGAAGCGGGTCCCGGAGCGCCGATCCCAAGCGAAAAGGCGGTGAATTTGGCCGGCCACCGCGGGGACTATTGGCAGCCGGCCCAGGCATTTCCCGGGAACGTGCACGGCTGGCGGCATTGTATTGTATTGTATTCAAATTTATTGTCATTGTCTCAATTTGAGACAACGAAATGAATTTCCCTTACAGGCAGTATCATAAAATCATAAAAAATAATAAATAAATAATAAATAAATAATAAAACATATTAAAAAATAAAATTGAAATTAAATTACAAAAAAAAGCACAAACACAGAAAGTCCACAACACAACATAACATAAATGGCACCCAGGTGAGGATGGCACCATAGTCCAGCCAGCCTCCCCTCCGTGTTCATCCGTGGTCGGGGCCTCCGAGCACCCGCAGTCGCCGCCCCGGATGGCCCGATGTTCAGGCCCTCACGCCGGGCCGGTGGAACGCCGACGCCGAACCCCGACGGTGAGCACCCTCCTCAGCGGCCCGGACCTTCTGATCAGCCGCCTCCCGCTGCCGGAGTCTGCAGCTTCTGAGTCCGCAGGTCGAGCCGGGCAGAGTCGCAGGATCCCGCGCTGTCCATCAGCACCGCCCGCGTTGGGAGCTCCACAAACCGCAGCTCCATGATGTTGGTGCAGCAGGTCCAGCACTCCAGGCTCCAGACGGCGACCCCCGGTAAGGCATCGCCAGCCCCGTGATGTTTCAGCGCTGTCCCGCCGCTGCTGGTCGATCCCGGCAGGAAAGGCCGCGCCAATCCAGGCATTGTCGTGCTGCAGCACCCCAGCGCTGATGGAAATAGCACCAGCTCCTTGTGTTGGTGCTATTTGGAGCTTGTCTGCTCCTGCTGGTGGTGCCTGCAGCTTGCTGGCGCTGGACTGCAGGTGCAGTACCCCTCACTGCCGCTGGGGGTAATCGTGCGGGCCGTCGGGCTGGAGCTGTCACTCCTTCCACAGCTCCGCCCCACTGGAGGAAATCGGGAGCTGCTGGGGTGACGTCATCGGCGTGCCTGCCGACGGCCAGCGCGTTGACGTCATCGGCGTGCCTGCCGACGGCCAGCGCGTTGACGTCATCAGGGCTCGTCGACCTCAGCGCGACCCCGTCTCTGCTGACGCCCAGCGTGCTGACGTCATCAGGGCGCGCCATCCACAAGGCGTCGGCGCGCCTCCCGAGGGCCCGAAGGTCGGCAAACGAGACCTCGGTGAGCTGCAACCGAATATAGGCCGGCAGCAGATGCAGGTAAGTATATTCGAACAACAGGCACGGCGTGTGCCCGTCTAATAACGCCACCATTTCCTTTAGGAGGGTAGATGGCCGCCGGTCGCCCAGGCCCCCCATATGCAGGATCCTACCTGCCCGCTCCATCCTACTTAGTCCGTAAATTTGGAGCAGGAGCTGTTTCAGGCCGAGGTATTTATTATTGTCCGGGGGGACTGCGAGGAAGTCCGTTACTTCTTCCACAGCATCCTGGTCGAGGGCTCCCACCAGGTAATAGAAGCGGGTGGCAAGGACCATGATGCCCCGCAGGTTGAACTGGGCCTCCGCCTGCTGGAACCAGCTGAGCGGCCGTGTGGTCGAGAAGCTGGGCAGTTTTACGGAGACCGCGTCCAGAGACAGGGTCGGGCTGGCGTGTGAGGAGGTAGGGCTTTGTTCTGTCTCCATCATGATGCCAATGGAGCGTCGGGGTCACCAATGTAGTGCGTGGGTCTCAAAATGAGGCAAGTAGTCCGAAGTTTGAGAAGCACTTTTATTTAATTCCTCCTGGTTCAAGGGAAGACGAAACCAGTAAAAGATGGCACCCAAACCCTGCCTTTTAAACCCTCCGGCTAAGGGCCGCCTCCGGACTGCACCACTCCTGTGCCGAGGGGTTCGGCAGTATAATGGCACGACCCTTAGCAGCCGCCACAATGAAATAATTAAGATTTCTAACTATTAGATTTTGGGTGTAGTATTTTCAGAGAGTGACAATATTCAACTGGCTGCCAGATTTAGATGGTTACTAGACTAAGTGGACCTGTTAGGTCCCATTACCATATAACAATTACAGCACGGAAACAGGCCATCTCGGCCCTTCTAGTCTGTGCCGAACACTTATTCTCACCTAATCCCATCTACCTGCACTCAGATCATAACCCTCCATTCCTTTCCCGTCCATATACCTATTCAATTTATTTTTAAATGATAAAATCGAACCTGCCTCCACCACTTCCACTGGAAGCTCATTCCACACAGCTACCACTATCTGAGTAAAGAAGTTCCTCCTCATGTTACCCCTAAACTTCTGCCCCTTAATTCATGTTCTCTTGTTTGAATCTTCATCTACTCTCAATGGAAAAAGCTTATCCACGCCAACTCTGCCTATCCCTCTCATCATTTTAAAGACCTCCATCAAGTCCCCCGCCTTAACCTTCTGTGCTCCAAAGAATAAAGACCTAACTTGTTCAACCTTTCTCTGTAGCTTAGTTGCTGAAACCCAGGCAACATTCTAGTAAATCTCCTCTGTACTCTCTCTATTTTGTTGACATCTATATTACTAAAAGTCTGATCTTGACCACTTCCTGTTCTGTATATTGATTTTAGAAAAAAACGCTGCCACTTACGGCTGTGATTTTTGGCCATCTTACTCAGAGCCCCCCTCCGCTGCGCAGGACAAGAGGATTTTTCCCATTGATGAAAAATAAAAGTTATTAGTGTTTTAAAAAAAAATGTTGAGATTCTCTCTCCTGAAGGCCACGCCCCTTCCGGAGGGACTATAAAACCAAGAAGTGTGGAGGAGTCTCGGTTCTCTGCAACATGGGGGAGCGAGAGGTCGCAATTCTCAGTCTGAGCAGTGAATAACACTGAACACATGTCTACTAAACTGAGTGGTTTTACTGACAGGTCAGAGCCCTTAATGTGGTTTGAAAATGCAAAAGTGTGTTTTGGTTTGAAAGTGCTAAAGCTGTGTTGCCTTTGGTTTTGAAAGAGCTAAAGCAATCTGTGTTGCCTTTGGTTTTAAAAGTACTAAAGCAAGTTGCCTTGCCTTTGGTTTTGAAAGTGCTAGCTGCATTGCCTAATTAGAGCTGCCTTGCCTAATTAGAGCTGCCTTGCCTAATTAGAGCTGCCTTGCCTAATTAGAGCTGCCTTGCCTAATTAGAGCTGCCCTGCCTTCTATATTATTAAAAGTCTAATCTTGACCACTTCTTGTTTGCGCTTTATATTAATTTAAAAAAAAAATGCTACCACGTACAGCTGTGATTTTTGGCCATCCTACTCACTCCCCCAGGTGCCGAGGATATTTCCCAACGATGAAAAATAAGAGTTATTAGTGTTTAAAAAATGTTGAGATTCTCTCCTGTCAATCAAGCAATGAAGCCCACGCCCCTTCTGGTGGGAGGGGTATGGACTATAAAACCCGGTGGTCGTGGTCATCGCCCAGTCTCTGCAAGATGGGGGAGGGAGAGGTCACGACTTGCTGTCTTTGGAGGCCTTGCACCCTGCTTGAAATGGTATGACACTGCACTTGAATTTGGTGCCCTTGCACCCTGCTTGAAATGGAATTTCAATGAATAGCCGTGAGTGAAATGCGAGCCCACCAGCCGTGAGTGAGCTGCCGGCACAACAGGCTTGAGTGACTGAGCCACCAGCCCAAGAATTAATTCGGCCCACAATGTGCATACTAGCCCTCTGGAAACCGGCCTCTTCAGCGCACAACACCCATACTAGCGCCGCAGAAATCCCCCACCCACTGGCCGCCAGTACTGGAATTGGTGGAGAGGTGGAATATTGCGTTGGGGGACCAGCTCTCCCGTGTGATGCTGGGACCCAACGGGTCCCACTCAGTCTAGTAACAGATATAAATTAGATAACTTCAAGACCAAAAGCCAAACCTTTGTCATGACAGACAAATCTTCATCGTTTTACCAGCAATTTGGACACCGAAAATGTGACATTAAAAACTCTGCCACACTTAGACATAAATATTTAATTCATAAATAAACTTCATATGGCCCCTTTTTATTTTGATAATGATCTAGGGAAATCTTCATTAATACCAGGAGAAAAATACAGTAACATAAAGATATTACAGTACAGGAAAGATCTTGTAATGGTCGTTGTGCTTGGTGTCTATTGTCGCAATTACTATTATCGGGGCCGGTACCTCTAAGTTAAATCACGGAGGCTCCAAACTTCTCATGCTTTTCAAAAACCCATCGGGGTATCCTTTGGTAGTAGCGATTTTTGGGCAAGTTAATTATTTTTCTTATTTTCCAATTTAATATCTAAAACATCGTGGTGTCAAAACGCAACGACTGTTTACAATATATTTTCCGACTTTTTAAAATCAATAAAAAAAATTTGGATATAAATTGGTCCTCAAACCTAAGAAACTGAGCCAATCTTCAATTTGGCATTATGCTATTACCATCAGCAGTTGTATCATCAATGAAGATAAGTGAGCCAGTACCTTCCAGCAGCCGTACATGCCCAGGCCAGAACACCCCCACCACTGTTTCACAGATAAGGTGGTATACTTTGGATCTTGGGCAGTTCCTTCTCTCCTCCATACTTTGCTCTTGCCATCACTCTGATACGTCAATCTTCGTCTCATCTGTCCACAAGACCTTTTTCCAGAACTGTGTTGCTCTTTTAAGTACTTCTTGGCAAACTGTAACCTCGCCATCTATTTTTGCGGCTAACCAGTGGTTTGCATCTTGTAATGTAACCTCTGTATCTCTGCTCATGAAGTCGTCTGTGGCCAGTTGTCATTGACAAATCCACACCTGACTCCTGAAGATTGTTTCTGATCTGTCGGACAGGTGTTTGGGGATTTTTCTTTATTATAGAGAATTAAATTGTCATCAGCTGCGGATCCTTCCTTGGTCTGCCAGTCCCTTTACGACTAGTAAGCTCCTCAGTGCTCTCTTTCTTCTGAATGATGTCCCAAACAATTGATTTTGTGATGCCTAATGTTTGGCCGATGTTTCTTAACAGTTTTATTCTTGCTTCTCGATCTCATAATGGCTTCTTTGACTTTTATTGGCACAACTTTGGTCCTCATGTTGATAAACAACAATAAAAGTTTCCAAAGGTGATGGAAAGACAAGGTGCTGAGATCTCTCTTATACCTGCACGAAGAAGGCAATTAAACAGATCTGAGCAATTACATAAACCTGTGAAGCCATGTGTCCCAAACATTATGGTGCCCTGAAATTGGGGGGGGGGGGGGGGGGGGACTACTATAAACTTAGCTGTAATTTCTACATGGTGGAACCAAAATATATAAAAATACCATTTAATAAAATCTGACAATGTACACTTTAACTCCATGTTTTTTTGTTGCAAATCTCAACTTGTGGAGTACAGAGGCGAATAAATAAATAATGGGTCTTTGTCCCAAACATTATGGAGGGCATTGTTTAAAATTCAGTGTAAATTCTACCTACCACATGTGCATCCCAAATGCTCAGTAAATGATATTTTGCTGCAAAAAAAGTATTTTACTTCATAATGGGTGCCAGTTCAATAAACTGGCCAACCGTAACCTTTTGGGCAGACATAGCAAAAGTCTTGTGAGGCATATGCATGATGAGAATGAGCTGAAACTTTAATTTATATTGATTGACGAGGTTGATCCACTTTTTTGTGGAACTGGATTTGTACATTTTTCAGATATTCTGTTCTTTGATAGGGTTTAATTCAGTATAAGAGATTTTGAAATTAAGAAATTTAGGTTAAATATTTTTGGTATCAATGCAGTGCATGCCTTTCATTTGCTAGTGTTTTACATGGTTTCACTCGCTTTGCTTACATTTGCAATTCTCTTTTTTCAGTAGTTTTACTGCATTATTTTCTCTTGTTAAAATTGTTCTAATTTTTAACGTTGCACATTTTTTATTTCTTGGAGGGGAAAAATCAGCATGTTATTTCTGACATCTCTGCATAAACCTCTCGATTGATTGCTGTGCAATAAAATAAGAATAATCCCATTTAATTATCAATATGAAGTAGACATTGTGTTCATGTTTCTTGTCCAGTCACATGTAGAATCTTCAAAAACTGCTCGGATGTTACACAGACTGCGCTCGGCCAACTGGATGTCTGAATTCAATAACTCTAATGGAACAAATCCTAGGATTTCAAAAGTTGATGATTTAGTTACTGTCAGATTAGAATTTTAAACTACCCATTGTGGAGGAATAAAATGAGAACCATGTTGCCAGAACATTTAAAGTTTATCTTTAAATGCGTTTAGTGCGCTACAACTCACTGCCTGCCAAAACATCACGATTTAAAAACAGTTTCTATCCATATGCAATTCGAACTGAACACTCTATGATAATATCACAAAGCCACCTCGTGCATGTACTGTACACTGTATGTTGTTTGTGTTTTATGTTATGTTTGATGGGAATCGGCCTATTGTGTAACATCCTGTACTGAATATGAATTCCACCAGCTTGACTGTGATCATTAAATAATCTGAATCTGAATTAACACCTTCAAGCAGTGTTTTCCTGTGTTTAAATTGAAACTGTGCTACTTTGCTGACTATCCATCAAGATTTTTAGTTAATGCTTTAGAATGTGTCTGTTATATATATCCTAATGGAATGCTCCATTTCTTTCCGTTTGTTAGTCTAAACTTATTTTCTCATGGTACTAGCAGTATCAGTCAGACTATTAAAATGTTTTCAGAGATTTCTCGCATCATTAAATATTAGGAGCAAGATGGGTTTAAACTCCTGCATAGCAATTGTACTCCATATTTTAGACTAAGGAGTCTAAGAGTTTAGTGTTGTTAATACCTAATTACTTTGAATGCCATATGCAAATCTAGGTAGTGAATGAAAGATTAGAAATGTCAGTACAGATCTTAAAGGGTGGTAAAAAGAAAGGGCTTTGTATCTAGGTTAGGGGTCGGTTTCAAATTCACAGTATTTTGTCCCAGGATTTTTTTTACTATACGCAAAATCGGTACACCACAGCGTTACAATTTTTGCACCACCTTATTCACAATTGGCCTGTGATGTGCAAAAAATGTTTTGTTCAGATTGATGCCATATTTTACAAGTTACTCACAGTAGACAATAGGTACAGGAGTAGGCCATTTGGCCCTTCAAGCCAGCACCGACATTCAATGTGATCATGGCTGATCATCCACAATCAGTACCCAGTTCCTGCCTTCTCTCCATATCCCTTAACTCTGCTATCCCTAAGAGATCTATCCAACTCTCTTGAAAGCATCCAGAGAACCAGCTTCCACCGCCCTGTGAGGCAGAGAATTCCACGCACTCACAACTCTGTGTGTGAAAATATCCTCACATTCATGTTTTAAACTTAAAACATTAAAAACAGCAGCCCCACTTGCCGTCCTTGACTGGCGTCATAAAGGACACCCAAACGGGTCGTCTGCACCTTTTCACAATTTCAGATCATCTTTTTTGTCCCTTGGGCCACAAAGGCTGCACGGATAAGTTTCCTTCCATGTTACTCCTGCTCCTGGCCCGTGGGGAGGGAGAAGCGCTACCCGGGGCTGCTGCTGCTCCGGGCCAGCGGGGAGGGAGAGCGCAGGGAGGGAGAGGAGCGGGACTCGAGGCAAGGAGTTGGAGCCGGGGCAGGGAGAGGCCATGTCGGCGACCTACCCGTGGGGAGGGAGAGCAGCGGCATCCGGGGCAAGGACATTTTCATTGTGGGGGTTGGGATGGGGGGGGAAGGTGAAGTGTTCGGGAGCAGGGAGGGAGAGGAGTTATGGAGGGAGAGAGTGAGGGTAAGGGAAAGAAGAGGGATAGCGAGGTAATGGGAGAAGGGGGGTGAGGGGAGGGAGGATAATGGAGGAGTAAATAGGGTATTGAAGAGGGAGAGTGAGATGCGTTCACATTGCTCTTATTTATTATGTTATTGCCACCAACGCAGTTGGGGGCGATGGGTGAATGGTGGAATATTGCGTTGGGGAACAGGCCTCCCGTGTGACAAG
Source organism: Leucoraja erinaceus (assembly GCF_028641065.1). NCBI lineage: Eukaryota > Metazoa > Chordata > Chondrichthyes > Rajiformes > Rajidae > Leucoraja > Leucoraja erinaceus. The sequence continues at coordinate 19,803,504 of NC_073380.1, forward strand.
GGCCACTTGGTCTAGTTGTCTTTAAAATGCAGCTTTCTATAACACTTGGTTTCTGAGGAACAACAATTGGATTGTAGCAGAACTATCCAAACTACTTCTCACTGAATCATTCCCTGTATCCTAGTCAATTTCTAAAGTATCTCTTGAGTGTTTGTCTAGATCCCGATCAAAATTTCATTACAACCTATTTGTTGTGCGTAATGCAGATGCTGCATAACCTGCTGAGTTAAAGGCCAATAAATCCCCAGGGCCACATAAGCTGCATCCCAGAGTACTTAAGGAAGTAGCCCCAGAAATAGTGGATGCATTAGTGATAATTTTTAAAAACTCTTTAGATTCTGGAGTAGTTCCTGAGGATTGGAGGATGGCTAATGTAACCCCACTTTTTAAAAAGGGAGGGAGATAGAAAACGGGGAATTACAGACCAGTTAGTCAAACATAAACATAGAAAATATGTGCAGTAGGCCATTCAGCCCTTCGAGCCTGCACAGCCATTCAATATGATCATGGCTGATCATCCAACTCGGCATCCTGTACCAGCCTTCTCTCCATGCCCCCTGATCCCTTTAGCTACAAGGGTCACATCTAACATCGGTAATGGGGAAATTGCTGGAGTCAATTATTAAAGATGGGATAGCAGCACATTTGGAAAGTGGTGAAATCATTGGATAAAGTCAGCAAGGATTTATGAAAGGTAAATCATGTCTGACGAATCTTATAGACTTTTTCGAGGGTGTAACTAGTAGGGTAAATAAGGGAGAATCAGTGGATGTGTTATATCTGGACTTTCAGAAGGCTTTCGACAAGGTCCTACATAAGAGATTAGAAAACAAACTTAAAGCACATGATATTAGGGGTCCAGTATTGATGTGGATAGAGAACTGGCTGGCAGACAGGAAGCAAATAGTAGGAGTTAACGGATCCTTTTCAGAATGGCAGGCAGTGACTAGTTGGCTACCGCAAGGCTCAGTGCTGGGACCCAAGCTATTTACAGTATATATTAATGATTTGGACGAGGGAATTGAATGCAACATCTCCAAGTTTGCGGATGACACGAAGCTGGGGGGCAGTGTTAGCTGTGAGGAAGATGCCAGGAGGCTGCAAGATGACTTGGATAGGCTGGGTGAGTGGCCAAATGCATGGCAGATGCAGTATAATGTGGATAAATGTGAGGTTATCCACTTTGGTGCCAAAAACAGGAAAGTAGACTATTACCTGTATGGTGGCTGATTAGGAAAAGGGGAGATGCAACGAGACCTGGGTGTCATGGTACACCAGTCATTGAAAGTAGGCATGCAGGTGCAGCAGGCAGTGAATAAAGCGAATGGTATGTTAGCATTCATAGCAAAAGGATTTGGGTATAGGAGCAGGGAGGTTCTACTGCAGTTGTACAGGGTCTTGGTGAGACCACAAGTATTGCGTACAGTTTTGGTCTCCTAATCTGAGGAAGGACATTCTTGCCATAGAGGGAGTACAGAGAAGGTTCATCAGACTGATTCCTGGGATGTCAGGACTTTCATATTAAGAAAGACTGGATAGACTCGGCTTGTACTCGCTAGAATTTAGAAGATTGAGGGGGGATCTTATAGAAACTTACCAAATTCCTAAGGGGTTGGACAGGCTAGATGCAGGAAGATTGTTCCAGATGTTGGGGAAGTCCAGAACAAGGGGTCACAGTTTAAGGGTAAAGGGGAAATCTTTTAGGACCGAGATGAGGAAAACACTTTTTACTCAGAGTGGTGAATCTCTGGAATTCTCTACCACAGAAGGTAGTTGAGGCCATTGGGTATATTTAAGAGGGAGTTAGATGTGTCCCTTGTGGCTAAAGAGATCAGGGGTATGGAGACAAGGCAGGTACAGGATTCTGAGTTGGATGATCAGCCATGATCATAATGAATGGCGGTGCAGGCTCGAAGGGCCGAACAGCCTACTCCTGCACCTAGGTTCTATGTTTCCTTCAGCACTTTCTGTCTTGCAATGCAGCTTTCCCTGATTCATTGCCCGTGTGATATCCAGTTCATGTTATGATTTTACACATTATAGCAGAATTACCTGTAGATCACGGGCTCCCAACCTGGGGTAAATTTACCCCCAGGGTTAATTTTGATTCTCTATTTGTATGTTTTTTTGGTCATCATTAGTTGTTCATAAATAAGTGAAATAACATAATTATCTCTATACCTATAAAACTCTGATCTTGGATGTGTATTTATTTGTGTGATGTTCGTGTGCGTTTCACATCTCCTCGAAAACACGACGCGGTAACGGTGAAATTTTTACATATTCCGATAGATTTACGCCATGATGTAAAAAATCCTCTTATCTGAAAATTTCATGCATTATTTCTCGAATTATTTATGAAAATGTTCAAAAATGTCAAATAACTTAAAAAATAAACAAGATGGTCTCGGTGATGACGTCACAATGGACCTGACTGCCTGCCTCTGCTCGGGCTGTGAGTGATGTCACCCCTGTTCTGTTTCATGTGCTTCTTGGCTTCTTAATTTTCACTTCTTTAAATTCGTCACTTAGCATTTTTAAACAGCTGCTCAGGTTGTGCTGTGCGCTCCGCTGGGCTCCTTGAAATTCTAAAACATGGCAGTGGCGGTCGTTATCGCTGCGCTAGTGTGGGTGGGGGCGCGGGGCAGCACGATGGGAAGGTGGCCCAGGTGGCCATTACTCCCCCTGGGAGAGGCCCCTCTCCGCCTCCCCCGCTCGATCATTTATCATATGGGTGGGTGGGCTTCCCCTCGCGGAAACCACGATCGGCCGGCCCTCCGCTGCATGGAGAGTGGTCCCGCCCGCTCGGCGCCACCCGCCTGTCTGCGGCCTCCCACGAGTCCAGGTCTGCTCACAGCCTCCCTTAGGTCGACGATCGCCTGCCACCTTGCTCGGGGTCCTCTGCTATATGCTCGCCCATGGCCTCGCTCGGGACCATGCCCACCTGCATCCTCGCTCGTGCCCGGCGCCTGGTGGGGAGGGTGCTACTCTACGACCTGGGTAGGTGATGCCTCTATGCCCTCCCCCTCCCTCTCTGCCCCCTCCCCCTCCCTCTCTGCCCCCTCCCCCTCCCTCTCTGCCGCCTCCCCCTCCCTCTCTGCCCTCTACCCCCTCCATCTTTCTCCTGCTCCCTCTGCTTTCCCCCCCCCCCCCCCCCTCGCTGGGGGTCGGTGTCCCGTTGGTCCTGACGTCTCCGGCCACCCCCCTGGACAGGAGCTGAGCCTGGGAACTGTACCGCCCTTGCCCCCTCCCTCTGCAACTGCAAACAACCCCACTCTCCTGCTCGCCTAAACCCCCCCCCCCCCCCCCCCCCTAAAATCCACAAACAAAAAATTTACATAGGACCCCTGGGGATCTAGGTGTTAAGGTTCGCTTCTTAAAGACAGCCAACTCACAATGGTAAGGTAAACCAACTCAAGCTTTACTGATCATCAGCCGGCGAGAGTGTCAGTGATACAATCAGGTATGCAACAGACACTTAACTCTCCTGAGCCATCTCTCTAATGAATGAAGACATACGGCATATTTTATGGTGTTTTGGAAACGTTGTCATATGTTTACACAGACTTGCAGCAATGACGTTTAACACAAATCAATCACAGGCTGTACCCATTGAAAGTATACTTGACACTAATACAACACTTGTCATATTGTGGTTATATCAATCATAAACTTTCGTTACAAAACCCCTAAACACCAGGAACTTAGTCAAAGGCCCAACATTTGCAATTCCTTCTTAACCGATGTACGGTTCTTTATCAGTTCCCCACAGAAGTTTCTGTTTACCCAATTTTCAAGTCCACAGAAAACACCATCCTCTCCCACCTTTGTCAATTGTCTTTCCCGGGCATAATAGAAAGCACTATCAGAAACTCTTGGTATGCAGGCTCCCTGATTACTGCAGCTCCTCTAATATAGTACAGAATTATAAAACATCAGTTTATTCAGAACCCAAAACAGTCAAGTATTAAATATCCAGGATATTCTCATCGGTGCTGGAGTTTGAAATGCAGGCGTAGGTTGACTGTCATCAACTGATCTATTGGTCTGGTATGCAAACTGCAGAGGGTCCAGTAGGGGGTTTGTGACCCATCTTTCATGGGTCTTCATGACTACAGAGGTCAGTGCGTCAGTGCTTAACTTTTTTTCCCTGTTGCCAGCCGGGCAACCTCGACTGCTTTTTAGGTTGCCAAATCACAGTTTAGGTGGTCATTTAAGATGGCTTGCATGTCGTGTGCGATAATGTGCTCAGACGAAGTGCGTAGTTACCAGTCGGAATTATGGTCAATGAAGCATTTGCATATTATTTCTGCTTCAAATAAAGTCACAAACTAAACATATTCACAATTCAAGACATGATATATACCACAAAGACATGCAGCAAAATTACAATACAGTATCATCTCTTTTTACACGTTGCAATTAATGCAATTCATATTATCTCTTTCCACTTCCAAACAAAAATATGGTTATTCAGCGTATGATCAACCTCGGTGAGACCAAGCACAGGCTTGGCGATCGCTTCACACAACACCTCCACTCCGTTCGCAATAACCAACCTGATCTAGCGGTAGCTCAGCACTTCAACTCCCCCTCCCATTCCGAATCCGACCTTTGTGTCCGCGGCCTCCTCCATGGCCAGAGAGAGGCCCACCACAAATTGGAGGAACAGCGCCTCATATTTTGCTTGGGTAGTTTACACCCCAGCGGTATGAACATTGGCTTCTCCAATTTCAGGTAGTCCTTGCTTTCTCCCTCCTTCTCCTCCCATTCCCAGCTCTCCCGCAGTCTACTGTCTTCGCCTCTTCCTTTCTTTTTCCCGCCCCCCCCCAACCCAACATCACTCTGAAGAAGGGTCTTGATCCGAAACGTCGCCTATTTCCTTTGCTCCATAGATGCTGCCTCACCTGCTGAGTTTCTCCAGTATTTTTGTCTACCCATTCACACAAGTTCTGTTATCCCACTTTCCTCACCCACTCCCTGCACATTAGGGGCAATTTTACAGAGACAAGTTAACCTACAAAGCCAATGCGTCTTTGGGATGTGGGAGGAAACCCACATGCTTGCAGGGAGAATGTGCAAATTTAACACACAGTGCCCGAGAACAGGATCGAACAAAGATCCCTGGTGTGTGAGGCAGCAAGTCCACCAGTTGTGCCACTATATTTTATTTTCCAACACAAAAAATTATATGTTGATAACTTTGGTTACTAAAAAAAAGAAACTATCCATTCTTATTCTTAAATCTCTAAGTGACGCTATGTCCCCCTTTACAGCTACTGTATGTTTGAATTCAGTTCAAGGCTATTGGCCATAAATTTGCTGCCTACAATTGCCAGAGACCCGGAATTAATCCTGAATATGGGTGCTGTTTGTATGGAGTTTTGTTTTCTCGTTTATAACATTGTTTACAGAGTACTATGTTTACATATTCTGTTGTGCTGCTGCAAGTAAGGATTTCATTGTTCTAACTGGGACGTGAGAGAATAAAACACTCGACTTACGTCGCTGATGTGTGGGATAGAACTAGTGTACGGGTCGGCGTCGCCTCGGTGGACCGAAGGGCTTGTTCCACGCTGTATCTTTAAATTAAACTAAAAACACTAAAACCAGAGGAAATGTAAAGAAGGGTTTCTACCCGAAATGTCATCCAATTTTTTCCATCCAGAGATGCTGGCTGCTCCATGGAGTTTCCCCGCACAATTAAAGCATGGAATAGTCTTCACCCTACCATAGGTACCAACCAGACGCAACTAAATTTAAGGTAGCTTTTTTTCCCCCAAGAACCCTTTTTTGCTTAAGCCCAAGTCAAGAGTCAAGAGTGTTTTATTGTCATGTGTCCCAGATTGGGCAATGAAATTCTTGGTTGCTACAGCACAACAGAATACGTAAACATAATACAGAACAGGAGATAAAAGTTCAGTGTGTCTATATACTATTGACCATATATATACACAAAGATAAAATGCAATAGGCTGTTATTTTTCAGAGTTTGGTGTTTGGTGCTGGTGGGTCCACCAGTTTAAATTCCATTTCGAATATTTTTGGAGAACCAGGAAACCAAGAAGCAAGAGTTACTCCAGGGAGTTACTGCAGCTCCAGGGAGTGATTCTGTGTTGTTTTTCAGCGGTCGCGGTGAGGCAGCGGCTGGGCAGCAATGGTGGCCAGAGCTCCCACAATGCAAAGGGAGGGAGAAAGTGGTCGACGCCGACCAGTTGCCGTGGCAGTGTGCATGTGCGGGGCCGCACTTGTGCATAACCACGGCCGTTGATGTGCTCGCCGGCGGCCGTGCCGAGCTAGCGCCGAGCGGAGACCCGAGCGGAGAGCTAGAGCCGAGAGCTAGCGCCGAGCGGAGAGCCGAGCGCCGAGCCGAGACCCAGACATGGATGGCGGGCTGGTGTCCCGGTTGCTTGCCAAGCCAGGCAAAATAGCATGGCTTTTAGATTGCCCGGCGGGACCGTATGTTGCCATTGGCACCCGGGCAACCGTTAATTTCAAGCCCTGGGCCTGTAGTTATTAAGGCCATTAATCCATGTCTTGTTGGGTATAGGGACAATAGTGGAGACTTTGAAGCAGGCAGGGGCAGTACAGGTTTGCAGGGACTGGTTGAAAATGTCTCTGTAGACTGGTGCCAGTTGTTTGGCACAGAGCTTCAGGGTAGAGAGAGAAACATTGCCCAGTCCTGGAGATTTCTGGCTTTTCTGTCTTCTGAATAGGCTCTCCACCTCCACAATTTCTATTGTTGGTGACAAAGTGGCCAGACTGATGTTGGGCAGGAAGGAGGGGGTGGGTAGTGGACGAGTGCCCAGTCTTTGCTGACTGGAGTCAGGCTGTGAGTAGGTGTGAAGTGGTGATTGGGGAAGGGGTACCAGGGTTAAGTTTCTGTTATTGAACCTGCAGTGGAACTCGTTCAGGTCGTTGGTCAGCTGACAATTGTCCAAGGAGCGGGGGGTTTTCCTCTTGTAGCTGGTGATTTCTTGCAAGCCCTTCCAAACTGAAGAAGAGTCATGAGCTGAGAACTTGCTCCTCAACTTCTCTGAGTACCTTTCCTTGGCAGCTCTGATTCCTCTTCTCAGCTTGTACTTGGCCTGCCTGTAGAGGACTTCATCCCCGCTCCTATGGGCCTCATCTTTAGACTATTGCAGCTGTCTGAGTTCTGCTATAAATCAGGGCTTGGCTTTGTTGAACCACAATCCGGGTCCTAGTGGGAATGCAACTGTCCTCACAAAACATTACTTATGATATCAGTGTCTGTATATTCATCGAGGCTTATGGTTGCTTACCTGAACACATGCCAATCAGTGCAGACAAAGCAGGACTGTATGTTTTCAATGCCCTCGCTTGTCCACCTTTTCATTGTTCATACAATAGGCTTAGCATATTTTAGTTTCTGCCTGTGGGTCAGAATAAGGTGAACTAAACAATGATCAGAGACACCCAAAGGCGCTCGGGTAACAGAGCGATATGCGTTCTTGATTGAAGTGTAACAGTGATTGAGTGTTCAGCAGGCAGTGAAGAACGTTAATGGCATGTTGGCCTTCATAACAAGAGTTGAGTATTGAAGCAAAGATATCCTTCTATAGCTGTACAAGGCCTTGGTGAGACCACACCTGGAGTATTGTGTGCAGTTTTGGTCTCCAAATTTGAGGAAGGAGAGAGAGCTTTCAAGAGTTAGAGCTCTTAAAGATAGGGATATGGGCTCGAAGGGCCGAATGGCCTACTCCTGCGCCTATTGTCTAAGTCATGGCTTAATTATGTATTTTGTGCAACTCAAATATTCGGCTTAATCTCATCAGTTCACATAGTGATTGTAAATGTTATATTGTACTAGACCAAGTGCAGACCCGTTGGGTCTGCTCCCCCAATGGTGTGATCCCTCAACCCAATATTCCACCATGCACCCGTCTCCTCCAATGGAACTGAACCCGTTCCCAAATGTACGATTCCAGCACTCCCCTGCCTCCCTCAGCAGTGGATTGAAAAGAAAATCCAATTGCACCTTCCCTGCCTGCTGCAGCAGTTCCAATTGCAATACCAATTGGCCCTCCCCCTTCTGTTGAAGCACTCGCTGTGATATCCCATTGAGGTGAAAAGTTCAGAGTGTTCCTGTCTTACAACTTTGTTTTGAAGTGTGTTGGAAGCTGATAGGAAGGAGTGTATTGGGCATTGTGACATCGCACGATGAAACAAATCAAAAGGCAGCCGGACGGCGGACGACAGGCGGCAGCCACACAGTTTTAATATATAACTAGACCAAGTGCAGACCCGTTGGGTCTGTTTCCCCAACGGCGTTTGTGTGTGTGTGGGGGGGGCTGCGGCATCACACTCACATTAACCACGCCCCAAACACACAGGTGGGGGGAGGGGGGGTGAGTAGAGGGGAGGGAGGGGTGAGGAAGAGGAGGAAAACGGGACAGATTTGGGAAGGAAAGGAGAGTGGGATAGGGGGTGAGAGAGGGGGTTGGGGAGAGAGATGTGGGGGGGGGGGTGGGGAGGTGGGGGAGAGGGGTGGGGGAAGAGAGGAGAAAGAGTGGGGAGGGAGAGTGGAGGGGGAAGGGGAGAGGTGGAAGAGTGGGGAGGGAGGAGGAGAGGGGTTAGGGGGAGTGATGGAAGAGGGACAGAGGGGTAGGAGGAAGGGGGCGGGTGGAGAGGGAAGGGGGTGGTGACGTAGAGAGGGAAGGGGGGGGGGGGAGAGAGGGATGGGTGGGAGAGGGAGAGGGGTGAGTAGAGGGAAACATAGAACCATAGAAATTAAGTGCAGGAGTAGGCCATTCGGCTCTTCGAACCTGCACCACCATTCAATATGATCGTGGCTGATCATCCAACTCGGTATCCTGTACCTGCCTTCTCTCCATACACCCTGGTCCCTTTAGCCACAAGGGCCACATCTAACTCCCTCTTAAATATAGCCAATGAACTGGCCTCAACTACCTTCTGTGGCAGATAATTCCAGAGATTCACCACTCTCTGTGTGAAAAATGTTTTTCTCATCTCTGTCCTAAAGGATTTCCCCCTTATCTTTAAACTGTGACCCCTTGTTCTGGACTTCCCCAACATCTGGAACAATCTTCCTGCATTTAGCCTGTCCAACCCCTTAAGAATTTTGTAAGTTTCTATAAGATCCGCCCTCAATCTTCTAAATTCTAGCGTGTACAAGCCGAGTCTATCCAGTCTTTCTTCATATACAAGTCCTGACATCCCAGGAATCAGTCTGGTGAACCTTCTCTGTACTCCCTCTATGGCAACAATGTCTTTGAGCATTGGGCATTGTGACATCACACGATCGAACGTTCACCAAGTGCTTGTGCTCCTGCAAAGGCATATGTAAATGAATCCATTCCGATTGGACATATGTGAACCTTGGGCATTGTGACATCACACAATGGAACGTTCACCATTGGCTGGGGCTCCTGCAAAGGCATATGTAAATGGATCCATTCCAATTGGACATCTGTGAGCATTGGGCATTGTGACATCACACGATGGAACGTTCTCCAGGGGCTGGGGCTGGTGCTGATTCTATGGGTGAGAAGCCAGTTTATTTTTCAAATATTGGGGGGGGGGGGGGGGGGGGGGAAGGATTTGATTAAAAAATTTGTTAAAAACGTGTACTTAAACACGACAAAATGTAATGAGGAGCGGATATTAGAAAGAAAAGTGAAATCTCTACCGAAATGGAAAAGATGTCGGCGAATCTGCGTCTGGTTTCGGAGTTGCAGTGAATCAAAGGAAGAAAGTCCAATTGGACATCTGTGAGCATTGGGCATTGTGACATCACACGATGGAAACGAATCAAAAGGAGGAAAGGCAGCCGGCAGCCGGACGGACGGACGGCAGGCGGCAGCCACAGATTCCATGTTCTCACCACCTTCTGGGTAAAAGGTTGACCTTTGGGTCCCCCTTTTACCAATTTTCCCCCTCTCTCCTAAATTCTATGCTGTAGTTTTAAACTCCTATTCTTGTTTTTGTTTAGGGGGGGGGAGAGAGAGAGAAGGCTATGACCATCCACCTTATCTACTCCCCTCATATTATATACTTCATAGTCACCTCAGCCACCTATGTATGCTTCAGGAAGGCTATTTTTTTTTTAAACTATTTAACCTGATCACTTTTTCTTTCTCTTTGTCAGTTAATGTTAGTAGATGTTTTAATCATCTGAAATTATAACTATACTTGGAGATAAATGAAAAATTGTTGATAAACCCAATTTTAATAGATACAATGTAAGTGGTCAGCACATTGGTGTGTAAATTCACACCATGGATTTGGAATGCCAATATGTTGACACATTTGTAATCGTTGCCACTGAGAGCAAATTACTTCAGAAGTTGTTTTACAGTTGCACTCATTTTATAAATGTTGCAGTGAATCAAGAGGATTTATGTAAATATTTGAATTAATGTTTATTCAGTTTCAGTTCAGCCTAATTTGGGGTATTATTTAATTTATTTGTTTACTTGAATGCATGGATATTGAACAGATTTTGTTTATCAAAAGTTTGAATATGTCTATAATCATTGATATATTTACATTACAGAGATAACCAAAATAGAGGCAGGAGAGGGAAGTGATGAAGAAAAGTTTGTGGATGTGGTCAGTAACAAAAACATGAAGCTGGCTCAAAAAGTGTTAATTCCTGTTAAACAATTTCCAAAGGTAAGGAACTAGATTATGTTTATTTCAAAGAAAAGTTTTAAATTTGAATTGGCTTATTAATGGTCTTTAGATATTTAGACTAAAATAATAATTTCATCATAGCGCCCGTAGCATGGGACAAAGCAAATTGTTTTTAATTTTTGATTCTGCGCACGCTTCCTCGTTAAATTCTAGTCAGAAAGATCTCTTAACCAATAGAGAGTGTTTTGGGCTTTTTAAAAAATGTTTCACATAGCTCTTTCCCAGTATTTGGTTAGGGATGAATATTTGCACATTAATTACCACTAATTGTTTCAACAAAGTTTTATTGTTTAAAATAAATCTCATGAGCTAAATGGTGTCAAAGGAGTGAAATCCTTTACTCATACATCAATATTGTTTGTCAAATATCTTAACGATCTGACAAATATCAGTTTAGTCGACTAACATTTGATTTGCATTAATTATTTGAATACTAATATTTTCACAGCAAGTCATCGCAACATGCAAATTCCAATCTGTTTGGTAAATTTACAAACGTCGGGCCTAGCTATAATATCTCTTAACAATGCAGAAATTGTTATAATTGTACTCTATGCTATGTTAGAACAGTGTTGCACTTTATCTTGGAAAAAACAATTATTGTGTTATTCTATTGTATTTATCATTTAAATAATAAAAGCCAGTAATTGTTGCTTTTGATGTTGAAGTTAATAATTACCAATCCTGATTGGCAAAAAGTTAATCCCATCCTCATGATTTTAAATGTACTGAAGCATTTGATTACATTTAAAACCATTAGTCTCCGTTGAATTGCCAGTATTTTTCAGTTATGTACAATTGAAGAAATGGAACTGTGACCATTTTTCTGACAGATCATGATGAAGTTAATTTTTAACCAGTTGCATATGATTACATTAAATATGAGCAGAAGTCGCCCACCTGCGATTGAAACCTGCTCCATTTTTTGAGCTGGTCAGCCATCTCATTGCCACTTTCCTGTCTTTAGTTCGTATTAATATCAAGTTTCTACTGTTCTAAGGTAATGAATTCCCATGGTTTACCACGGTTTGAGTGAAGACATGTCTCCATCTCTGTTCCAAAATGCCTATCCTTTGTTCTGAGAAGGTGAATTCTAGTTATAGACTTCTCAGCCTGCAAGCCTAGTAGAAATGTTCAGTTTCAGAGATTCCTGTTTTTCCAAATTGCTTAAATATAACCTGGCCTTAAATATAAACAAGAGTACTATACATCATACAGTGATACACAGGTCATATGAGCATAATTGGGGCATTCAGCCCATCAAGTCCACTTTGCTGATTACTTCACTGTGCTCAATCTATGACAACTGCATCCTTGATTTTATTCCAGCCATGTTTCATTAAGACCCTTTACAGTTGTGCTATTACTTACACCGACATTCATGTTTTATTGTAATGATAGCAAAAGCACAATTTTTGTTCCTAATTGACGCTGCACCTGTAGGTTGATTTTCAATTACTTGTTTATCAGCACATCCGGGTCTTGTTAACCATCAACAGTTACTTGCTATTTAAAAATTCTGCATTTGTGTTTTGTGAATAAAGTGGATACCCTTGTATTTTTTTGCATGTTATTTTCTATCTGTCATGTTATCTTCCTCATGTTCACCTTGTCCAGATTTCCCTGAAGCCTGTTTATGCCCAGTTCCGCACTGGCAATCCTTCCTAGCTTTGTATGATGTATAAAGTAGTAAATGTAGTATTTGTTCCTCGGCCAAATCATGGCTATAGATTACTATTAGTCTGAAGAAGGGGCTCTGCCATTCAATGTCACCATTACTGATCATCCCCAATCAGTACCCCGTTCCTGTCTTCCTCGTCTCCGTTCTAGATGGCTTACTCCTATTCTTAAACTGTGGCCCCTGGTTCTGGACTCCCCCAACATCGGAACATGTTTCCTGCCTCTAGCGTGGCCAACCCCTTAACAATCTTATGTTTCAATGAGAATCCCTCTCATCCTTCTAAATGATATCCTTAATTCCTTTTACTCTGACTTTTGATTGATCACTTTTGTGTGACCTTATCAAAATCTTTCCCCAAATCAATCTGTCCACTTGGCCCCTTTTGTCTGTTCTATTCTTCATATCCTCAAAGAACTCCAGTTGTTTCAGAGTAAGATTAAACGAGAACTTACCAGTTTGAAGTTTGATCGTTATTTTATGAGGAGTTACGTTGAGGGATTACGTGAAGAACCTGCCAGGACGCATGCGTGTCAATCTTTAAAGCAGCGGTGTGAAATCACAGATAACAGTAATGACTGAACATAGTAAGATTAGAGAAGAGGATACCAGTTGAACTTTATTATCAAGGGTGGGAGCGGAGGGCACGTAATCCCTCAACGTTACTCCTCATAAAATAACGATCAAACTTCTAACTGGTAAGTTCTCATTTAATTTTACTATTTTACTTCGTGGTCACGTGAGTGACTACGTGAAGATTTCAAAGCTCTGATTTCATGTCGTGGAAACGAGTCCATGCATCACATCTGCCTTAATTGACTAAGGGAGGAATTGTGTTAACATGTTTAAACATGAATCCGTCATTGAAAATCAATGATAAATTTATTAACAACATGTTATAGCCCCTATTTCATGGGGTGAAATCATATTACAGAACTTAAAATTGATTCTGCAAAAGTTCCCGGTTTAACCACTGGTTTATGGTAGAATTGTTGGAACGTTTTTTCCCTTGACCATCCTGCTGTCTCCAGGATTTGGTCCATCGGTACGTCCAACTCCATAGCTGCCGATGTAGCTGCAGCCCTGGTGGAATGAGATTTGAATATGTTAGTATCCACCCCAGCTGTTAAAACCTGTTTCAGCCATCTGGAAATAGTTTGAACCGCCACTTTTTTGTGGGGTTGCTTGTGGCTGATTAGTAGTGCCATCTCATTTAAAACCAGCCGCACTGCTGATTCCTGAGCCGCTTGAGTTGGAGGACCACGTCCCCCGTGGGAGCTACGGGTAGAGAATGGCTGCGTTGGGGGAGCAGACCCAATGGGTCTGCCCTTGGTCTAGTATAACAATAAATGTCTTATTATTACAGAGACGATCATCTATAGGGTATGCCCTAAATTCTATTTTGAGGCCTAATGATCCCGGTCTGTTCTGTTTGACTAATTCGTGAATATAAAAAGTTATACTTTTTGTTGAAGAAGTCATATTGTCCAGCCTTAACTTATGTAAAGACTGTACCCTTGGTGCTGTGACCAAAGCCACCAGCATGACTGTTTTATGCGTCAGTTTTTGCAGGGACAGAGCTGTTGCTGGAGACCAGTTCCTTAGCAACGTTAGGACAATATTCACATCCCATATTTGAGAGTACCTGGTTCTTGGGGGATTGATATTAAAAATTCCCCTCATAAGTTTGGTTACCAGGGGGTGAGTCCCAACAGAATGACGCTCTGATCCTCGCCATAGATATGCTGAAAGGGCACTTCTGGCGCAGTTAATGGCACTGTAACTGAGCCCCTCATCATAATGGAGGCCTGCCAGGAATTCCAGAACAGACGTTATGTTCATCGAGCTGTAAGTGATGTTGTTTCTGTGACAATATATCTCCCATTTCCTGATGTATACCAGATATTGTTTTTTGGTGGACTGCCTGTGAGCCGCTGAAATAATGTTCAATGTTCGGTCCGCCAGTCCCAGTTCCAGTAGAGGTTTCTTTAGACTCTACAAATTAATAAGTTTGTTGTAATATGAAATGGATGGCTATCCCCAGTTACGGGATGAACCAACAAATCTGGTTGTTTCAGGATGGTGATACATGGTTCTAAGACCATGTCGAGTATCACAGGGAACCATGGTTGAGTAGGCCAATCGGGCACTACCAAAATACCAGACGCCGAGTCTTGTTGTATTTTGCGTAATACCCGACTGATGAGGCAGAAAGGAGGGAATGCATAGAAAAACAATTTTCCCCAATGCAGCGAAAAAGCATCAATCGCTGAAGCCCCAGGGTCTGGTTCCCAAGAAACATAGTTTGGTAACTGGTGATTGAGTCTAGATGCAAATAGATCGATATCTGGTGTTCCATACCGTGCTTCAATCTCAGCAAATACTTTTATATCCAACATCCATTCCATGATTCCTGGGATGTCAGGACTGTCTTATGAAGAAAGACTGGATAGACTTGGTTTATACTCTCTAGAGTTTAGGAGATTGAGAGGGGATCTTATAGAAACTTACAAAATTCTTAAGGGGTTGGACAGGCTAGATGCAGGAAGATTGTTTCCGATGTTGGGGAAGTCCAGGACAAGGGGTCACAGCTTAAGGATAAGGGGGAAATTCTTTAAAACCGAGATGAGGAGAACTTTTTTCACACAGAGAGTGGTGAATCTCTGGAACTCTCTGCCACAGAGGGTAGTTGAGGCCAGTTCATTGGCTAAATTTAAGAGGGAGTTAGATGTGGCCCTTGTGGCTAAGGGGATCAGGGGGTATGGAGAGAAGGCAGGTACGGGATACTGAGTTGGATGATCAGCCATGATCATATTAAATGGCGGTGCAGGCTCGAAGGGCCGAATGGCCTACTCCTGCACCTAATTTCTATGTTTCTATGTTTCTATGTTTGCATTGAATTTGCGTGACCTGGAGTCTGCCACTGAGTTTAGATTACCTGGTAGGTAAGTAGCTGATATCCAAATATTTCTCTGGATACACCATTGCCAAATTGTATTAGCTAGATTGTCACGATGTCGATTTGATTCCGCCCATATGGTTAATATATGCCACCACGGTGGTATTGTCAATCTGTAGTCTAACATGCTGGTGATATATTCCAGAACAGTATGACTTTAGGCCATAGAACGCACCCAACATTTCCAGGTAGTTTATGCCAAGTGTCTGTAGTAATGAGGCCTCCTGTGCATGCCATCTACCTCCACAGCTGGGGATGGAATTGGTAGCACCCCAACCAAGTGCACTGGCATCAGTTTGTAGCACCACTGAGGGGTTGCTGATAATGATAGGGCTGGAACAATGCCAAATGTTATCCCTTCACCATTTTAATTCGATAATTGCTTTGATTGGTAGCTTCATTGGTCTGTCGAAATGACCAGCATTAATTTTGAGTGCTTGTATTTTTGCCCTTTGTAAATTTTGATAATACAAAGGTCCAAATTGTGTGGCTGGAAAAGCAGCCACTTTTTTGCCAATCACCCTTGCTACCAATCTGATAGATGGTTCACTGATGTCAATGAGGTTGTTGCAGGCCTCAGTTAAGACTGTAGCCTTGTCCTTTGGTAAAATCACCGACATGTGAACTGAGTCAATAGTGAACCCCAAATAATCCATTATGGTGGAAGGCGTTAGTTTAGATTTAAGTGGATGGATGATAAACCCCAGTTTCTCAAACAATTGTTTGGTGGCTGATACAGCTAGTTTGGCTAATTCCAAAGTTTTGCCCACAATTAATATGTCATCTAGATAGGCCATGATCATATGTTTTTGTTTCCGAAGAAACGCTAGGGCTGGTTTCAAATTTTTTGTAAACAGCCTGGGGGCTGATCCATTTGGTAGAGCTCTATACTGCCAGTGCTGCCCCATCCAGTTGAATTTTAAATAACGTTTGTGCTCAGTCCGTATAGGCAATGAATAGTAAGCATCTTTTAAGTTGATGCTAACCATGAAGTAGCCTCTGGAAATCAATTGTTTGGCAGTAACAAAGGTTTCCATTTTGAAATGAATATATTGCACACATGTATTCAATTTGGTTAAATCTATGATGATGCGACCACCACCATCTTTTTTGTTTTTGGTAAAGATATTAGACACAAATTCCAGAGAATCGTGTTGGGTTTTTTCCAATTACCCCCTTTGCGTGAAGTCTCACCAGTTCACATGTACTTCTAATTTTTCTTTTCGTGAAAGTTCGAAAGTTCGGTTCGGTACATGCTTAACTGAGGGGCTATTTTTGTGCACAAATTCAATGGCATATCCCTGGATACTGTTTAGGATATAAGTGTCTGTAGTTAATGTACTCCATGCATCCCAAAAGAAGTGTAATCTTCCACCGATATGTGTATTATCCACACTTCCTATAATTTGTAAGGGACCAGACCCACCTACCTCCATGGTTACCAGTGGAAGGTTTACTTCTTCTTGTGTAGTCTTTGAGGAGGTTGAGGCGCCGGTGTCTGGGTTTAGGTTTGGGGTTTGCGCATTTTCCACGAAGGCCAGTCTGGGCCATGGCCTAAAAAAGACCCCTGTCCTGTATGCCCGGCCTTTGAGCTTTCACCAGCTTCTCTTGTTCTGCTGGTGGGTGCATAAGGGTGCTTTCTTTGGCTGTGGGAGGTCCTTGTTGTTGTCGCCTTTATGAGCCCCAGGGTTTTTGCCACCTCATCGAGCTCCTTAACCTGCTTGGACAGGTTTCCCCCAAATAATAATATCGGTGGCTTTGTGTCTGCAGGTTTGCACAGGCCTGCAAATTTTGGATTTAAGGCAGGTCGGATGGCACTCTTTCTGATACTATCGATTTCATACTGCGTATTGCAGAATAGTGCCAGTGCATTCTGTTGTACTTGCGACATTTCCTTCCCATCCACTGTGCGAGCGAATGCTGTAATCCCTGCTGTTAGTAGTTTCAGTATTTTCTGGAGCTTGACATCCAGGCTACTAACTCCTGCTCCGACGTGTTTCCAGATACAATTATTCACGACTGGACCATTCAGGGATATGCAATTTCCTGCATGTAGCAATATGACACGCATGCGTCCTGGCGGGTTCTTCACGTAGTCACTCACGTGACTCCGAAGTAAAATCAAAACATTATTTTCCTTTTATAATTTGATGCTGGGTCTGCTCAATCCAGTTATTATTTTCAAGGTATTCTGTTATTACATTCATCATGGATTCCAGAAATGTTCCTACATATTTCCCTATGTTTCTGTTTCACGAGTTATCTAGTCACTCTTATGACCCTGTTGCTCTCTATGTCAGGTTCACAGGATGTCACTTCCTGCGCAGTGGTCCTTGTTAGGGGTGAATTAGTTGTCCTGAAGCTTCCTAATGGTATTCTGAGTCATGCAGTATCCAAGGCCCATTTATTTTCCGTGCAGCAATTCCTACTCCTTCCCTCCATTGGCATTCCTTTCTCATGTAGAGCTGTACTCCTGAAGCTCAGTTTACTCCTCCCATACCCTTGCCTTCTTGCCTGTTTTGAAGTCCAATTTCATCCCCATCCCAAACTTTGTCAACCCCTTTTCTTTTTCTTCCTTGTTCTGCTTTCTAATCTGAATTATCTGGACAAGCAGTGACCTACCTAACCTACCCTCTCAGCTCTTCCCCAATCATTCACTTAAACCAATCTTGAGTCTGTCTTTATAAAATACTAGACAAAGTGGGACCCGTTGGGTCCCAGCATCACACGGGAGGGCTGGTCACCAACGCAATATTCCACCCTTCCACCAATTCCAATATTGCTCGCCAGTGGAGGGGCTGGGTGGGGAGGACTTTCTGTTGCGCTAGTATGGGTGTTGCGGGCCAAAGGTACTGGTTTCCAGAGGGCTAGTACAGACATTGTGGGCCAAATGGATTTGTGGGCTGGCATCCAACTGTTGCAACGATTTTAAAAGCCAAGACGAACAATTTGGCTGCAGCCACCCGACAACCAAAATTCATTTTGTGATCAAAAACTCTTTTTAACGGCGAGGCCAATTGGGCTGCAGCCACCCGACAACCAAAATTCATTTTGTGAACACAAACTTATTAAAAAGGCGAGGCAAACAATTGGGCTGCGACCACCTGCCAACCACATTTCTTTTTGTGAACACAAACTTGTTAAAAAGGCGAGCCAAACAATTGGGCTGCAGCCACCTGACAACCAAAATTCATTTTGTGAACACGAACATTAAAAAGGCGAGGCAAACAATTGGTCTGCAGCCACTTTAGAGCTGCACCATGTTCTGGCACCTTCCTTGGAATCATCATAAAACTCTTTTTTTTTCGAATACCACCTATTGTGTCTTTCACGTTCCTCCTGAGATGGCCTCTGATTCCAACAGTTTATCCTGCTTATCTCTGAGCTCTTTATTAAGGCTGCATATCAGGCCTAATTTACCTTCCACCTTATACAGGTTGCCATCTTATTCCATTAATTCCTACACACTATCAAACAGCCTCCTTATCCTCTTCCACAACTTGTTTCTCTCATTCTCGGCTCCCTTCAGAGCTAGGACTCGACCTTTCTCAGTGAGTTTAAGTTTCTAATTGGTCTTACATCGCTACCTCGTGCACCCTCAGGCGTGAAACTTTCTTCATCTTCTAGTTCCATAATTTTAAAGAAGTCTTGGCAGATCGTCAAGTCTTTAAATTGAACGAACAAAGTCCTCTGCTGGTAGTTCTAATTTTGTTTTGTCAACATTTTCATCAGAACCATAACAAACTGGAATTGTAGAAAGCTTCTCTCAAACATCCATGGGCTTAAAGATGACGCTACTTCGAAAGGAATGTGTGTTAACAAGAGTTCAAAACAATCCAAGGTAGTACTGGCTGGAATCTCCAGACAGTTAAAAAACACATTCTAGCTCTTCTCACAGAAGCCGTTTAAAATTAAAGCTTTGCAGCTTCCAAATTCAAAGAAATAATAGTTGATTTTACTTACAATTTCTGTGATATTGTCTTCAGATCAGTCTCATCGCAGTCGATAGACCTCAAGGCCTTCTCTGGCTGAGATCTATTGTCTTCAGTTCCTCGGCTGGAACCGGTATTGTCTTCAGTTCCTCGGCTGGAAACGGTATCCTGGCCAAAACCTCTTCCGAGATCTCAGCCAAATTTTCTGCCCCACTCTCTGGGACTGGTATTCACCCCCTGGTCGGAGGTATCCTTTGACTTAATTTAGCGGCAGATTTTTAAATCTTCAAGATGACTCCCTCAAGCCGCTAAATGGACTACATGGTTAAGGAGAATGTCTTTATACACATGCGAGCTCTACGTCAGAGACCTTCAGAGCTTCTTCACAGATAAGTCTTCAAAACACAGTCCTTTGATTAATAAATTCTTTATTGTTGATGAAAAACAATAAGGTACATCCAAGCTTCTTCCGACTCGTACACTATAAATTTCATCGAACTCCAGCTTATTGCATTAAACTCCTCGTGTCTCCGTTACATTTCGCATGGTCAAAGGGTAAGCCTTCTCCATGCTGGTCCTAAACTAAAAACTAAGCTTCTGCGCAAGAAACTTGGCTCAAAACACGCCTTAAATACGTCCTAAATCCCACACACAATATAACGGGCTGTCTAAAATTTAAAGACACATGCCATAATTAATGACACACAAGACAAGCCAAATTACCACTAGTAGTACAGTCTGCTCTTAGGTGTGCACATCAAGGGGATTGGAGGTAGGGTGGGGTTGGTGTTGCTGGTTGTGCAAATATACTGGTTGCATGAGAAATGCTCATTGGAAACATCACAGGCTAGTCCATTATACCCCCAATTTTAGGATTATCTGCAAACCTGCTGTTTGTGCCACCTACCTTCCAATCCATATCATTAACGAACAACAGGCAACCCAGTTTTTAAAATAAATGCAGAATGATGCCATCTCCTTGTCCTTTTCAAATACCAATCTTTTAAAATAACAACACTGCAATTTTATATCTGAATTAGGTCTCCACCTGTGTAAATACTGCAAAAATTACTGCATTCACTATCACATGCCAACTCTTCAAAGTAATCAGCTAATCAGCCTGCAAATGTAGTGTTTTTAGCTATTATGAAAAATAAACTCAAAGATTTTTACACTTGAAATAAAATACGAGTTCTTACAGTTCCTTAATATTCTTAAATTATTGCAAGTTGCATGAAATTTCTTGACACATAAATGCAGGACCATTAAGAAATTTTAGTTGAGACACCATTGTTTCAAATTCACTGTTCTGCATTATATTTTACAATAATATTGTTTACACAATAAAGAATGAATCGAATGGGCTTATATTCATTGGAATTTAAAAGGATGATAGGGAATCATAGGAACATATAAAATTCTTAAGGGACTGGACAGGCTAGATCAGTGGTTCTTAACCTTTTTGGCCCCACGACCCCATCAAACATTCTTGGTCAGTACCGTGACCCCCAAAACAAAAATTGAAAAAAAACAGCCCGATTTATTAAAACATGTCTGCCAATGCTCAGTCAATGGGATGGCTGCAATTGCTTCGCAGCCATCGGGCAATCACCTCATATCAGCGTCGATCACAAGCCTATTGCGTACCTTTGAGTTACCAAGGTTGAGAATCCAGCCGCACAGCGATAGGTTGAGGGGGACTGGACCAATAGGGTCAGGGCCCTCTTCGAAAGAACAGGACAGTCCTTCACTTTCAGCCAAAACGTGGCAAACTGTTCTTCCACGAAGTCACTCTTGACCTGCGAATCTTCACAAATTCGGTGAAATTCAACCTTTGCAATCACGACAGTATCGCTGATCTTCAACGGAAAAGGGTCGGATGATCCACTCATCAAGAGAGCAGTCGTCCAGTCCGGGAAAGTAACGTTCGATGGCTTCACTAATTGCCAGATCTCCTCGTGGAAGTGGCATTCAATATCTGGCGTAGCATCCAGGAGAGCCGACATCTCAGGGAAGATAGTCGTGTCACCGTCCTGGACTCTTCTCTGATAAAGATGAATCTTCCTCCCGAACGCTGCCACTTTGTCACAAGTTGTGTGTAGCATTGGGAGGTTTCCTTGAAATGATAGGTTCAAGGAATTCACCTTGGCAAAGAAGTCAGCCAAGTAAGCAACCTTCATCACAAACAGTTCATCCTGCATCTTTTCATGAAGCTGATTCTCCTTCTCAGTACACCCTCTCTCCAAGAACAGCGCTACTTCCTCTTGAAATTGAATCACACGGTTGAGAACTTTACCACGCGAAAGCCAGCGCACCTCTGTGTGGAATATCAGAACAGTGAAATCGGTGCCCATTTCTTAACACATCGCTTTGAAGGTTCTTGAGTTTGTTGCGCTCCCTCGGATGTGGTTCACAATCTTCTCCACATCTGAAAGCACTTCTCGAAAACCAGGAGGGAGAGTCTTCATCGCTAAAGCATAGCAATGTATCATGCAGTGGGCGAAGGAGACATGGGGAGTGACGTCCTTCACGAAGGCTTTGAATCCGGATCTGCAACCGGCAATGAAAGGTGCCCCATCTGTACACACCCCGACAAGGCATTCCAGCCAAGCTCATGTTTGATGAGGAAGGATTTCAGCATTCTGAGCACATCTTCTCCCCGCGAGGTAGTGGCCAATGGCTCCCAGAACAGGTACTCCTCCTTCATGGCTTCTCCATCGAGGTTACAAAAGTAGACTAGCAGTTGGGAACATGAGGCAACATCTGTTGACTCGTCCAGTGCAGTGAATACACTGGACTGCTCTTCACAGCGCTCACTACTTGCAGCAGAATATCATTACTCATATCTGAGATTCGACTTTTGACTGCGTCTTTTGAAAAGGAAATCTGCCTGAACTTGTTTGACTGCTGTTCCCCCAGCACCAACTTTGCTGCTTCGAGAAGGCATGGCTTGATAAGCTCTTCACCGATGCTGTGAGGTTTCTTAAGGGCCTGTCCCACGAGCATGAGACCTGCATGCGGCAAGCGCGACCAAACCGGAAGCGAGGGCCGCGCGGAGGTCGAGCGATCCCCGTACAGGCCGGTCCCACCAGCATGCGCCTGCATGCGGCGAGTGCGACCAAACCGGATGCGGGGGCCGCGCAGAGGTCGAGTGAGTGACGTGAAATTCGAGCGAAGTCCGCGGGAAGTTCGCGTGTGACCGTCGAGACGCTGCGTACGGCGTTGAGGAGCTGCGCACGCCGTCGAGACGGCTGCGGGCCGGCAGGCCGTTGCCGCGCGGAATTTTTGAACACGGTCAGTTTTTCGGAGCCCCGCTATGGAACGTAAGAAATAGGCAACGTTTCGGGCCAAAACCCTTCAGACTGAAGAAGTGTTTTGGCCTGAAATGTTGCCTATTTCCTACGCTCCATAGATGCTGCCTCACCCGCTGAGTTTCTCCAGCATTTTTGTCTACCTTCGATTTTCCAGCATCTGCAGATCCTCCATATACATACTGATTTAGGATGATCAGCCATGATCATATTTAATACGTTGCTGGATCGAAAGGCCGAATGGCCTACTCCTGCACCAATTTTCTATGTTTCTATGTAATATCACTTATGGTGTTACAATAGTGAAATTCTCTTAAGTAGCATCGGATAGTTCAGTAGAAAACTTTGTACGCTGTCCAATCAAATTGTACAATACTGTTGTATAATCAAGCCATACACAAGTACACCAGATAGTGCAGAGAGACAAAGTAGAGATTTAAAAAAAGAGCAAGTGCTGCAATGCGGTAGGTTAGGTTTTCAGGACTATACCCTTAACTTATGAAAGGCCTATTCAATAGTCTAACAGCGGGCAGAAGTTAGTCTGAACCCTGAATCTGATGGTGTGTGCTTGACCAGTGTTCAATGGTTCAATGGCACTTTATTTTTACGTGTACCTAGGTACAGTGAAATTTGATTTGCCATCCAGTAATACAACCAAAAGCAACAAGATACATAACTCCATAAAGATTAAACATAGACTTAAACATCCACCACCAGGGCACACAGCATAAGTGGAGATCCACAGCCATCAGTTCAATGTCCGGGCCACACACACACTCCTTCACCGTGATGTGGCCAGAGTTGTACCAACTGCTGTCACTCTCTCTGCAGTCTCTGTCCACTCGAACAGTCAGAAAGCCGTCCACATTCGCATTAGACTCCGGGATGTCCTCATGGAGTGATTTCCATTGCAAACCCTGCGATCACTGCACTCATGGCACTCCCTCCGAGTCCTCCCCAATGCAGGCAGCACGTCCATCTTGATTTTCAGCTACCTCACATTCCCCCCTGTGATGGAAGACAAATAACTTATACCTTCTTTCTCCTTGATTTTATCTGCTACTTTCACAAGGCCACGTTAAGTGTAGATGTCGATTGTATGCTGAGTAATGTATAGAAGCGAACTGGGTGTTGGTACAATGGTAAGCCATCTACTTGGACAGGGTACTCGTGGAGGAGGAACTTGCAATGAATTTAAAAACATTTTTCGTCTTGGAATGTATATGTGTGTTTTTACAATACTGGGTACAAAAAGTGTGACATCATACATAAAACTAAAGTTCATAAATAATTTATTTCAACATGATTCAGATTAATCAAAAACCTTCACAGCAGCAGTACATGACAGGGAGAGATAGTTCATGAAGTTTGAGAAAATTTCATTAATGAACAAAATTCCTTGTTTAACATGCGTTCTATGCGGTTTTTACATTTTATGTTTGATGTCCATAACAACCGTTACTTCAAATTTAGAAAGTCATTTTTTTCTAAAGCATGATAGCTGATTTCTGCTGTTTTTCCACATACGAATGTACTTTCTTGCTATAAACATGGAGTATGTGACCAAATGAGCAATATTCCTCTTATCTATTGAAACGTGCATTACGCGCATTACACAGTGTCCAAGGGTGGACACCAAAATGAGCGTTGCTCCTGTTTCTTCCAGTATGGCTATTTTTGTAATTTCTTTCTCATGTTTTGAATAAACGTTATGAAAGTAATTGTCCATATATAATAAGAAACTACAGGTACATAATTTGATGGAAATATAGCTACTGCAAAATGCTGGTGTTACGCATGTGATAGTGGACACCAAAAATATTCACTAATTTTGGCATGCAGTAGCTTTTACAGAATCTTGATATTAAGGTTACTTTCTTGTCATAATTTCATTATCTAATGTGTTCTTCAAACTAGAAACATTTCAATCTCCTTGGGAAGTATTTAATTTACTATTGTGGTGCAATGGTGGTTACTCTAAAATAGGGTGGACACCAAAAGTAACCACCGTTACACTCTGCACTGAAGAAGGGTTTCGACCCGAAACGCTGCCTATTTTCTTCGCTCCATAGATGCTGCCTCACCCGCTGAGTTTCTCCAGAATTTTTGTTTCCCTCCATTCATCCTGTACTGATCCCCCCCCTCTCCATCCTGCACAGATCTCCCCGTCCATCCCACACTGATCCCCTCCCTTTCAACCCCACCAACATCCCCTGCGTGTTCCCCTCACACTTTTACCTACTCCAATTAACACGCACTAATTCCCCTGCCCCAATCCATCCATTCTGCACCAATTGCCTTCTCAACACTCCCCCCCCACCGCCACCATCAATCCATCCCGCACTGATTCACACACCCCTCCCCGACCCTGTAGTGCTGGAAATGTCTTCAGAGGCAACATTGACTATGTTTGATAACGGACTGCAATCAAATGTGTTTTAATTCCCAATGTTATTATTTGTTTTAATCCATCAAGATGGATTAATTAAACTGAATACGTGAAACATTAAAACTGCAGTGTTCGATTGTCACTGCTACCATTGACACGTTATGGTCGCTTTCAAGAGAGAGCTAGATAGGGCCCTTAAAGATAGCGGAGTCAGGGGATATGGGGAAAAGGCAGGAATGGGGTACTGATTGGATGGTGGTGCTGGTTCGAAGGGCCGAATGGCCTACTCCTGCACCTATTGTCTATTGTTATTAGAGAATTTATTTTAACGGCAAATCAATGCTCTTAATATG
Organism: Leucoraja erinaceus; assembly: GCF_028641065.1. Taxonomy (NCBI): domain Eukaryota; kingdom Metazoa; phylum Chordata; class Chondrichthyes; order Rajiformes; family Rajidae; genus Leucoraja; species Leucoraja erinaceus. The sequence goes on from NC_073380.1 coordinate 19,828,803, forward strand.
GAGTATCAGTACTGTAGTTATTTAATGAGCACCATTCACAACTATACGTTGGATGTATCCAGGTTGTACTTCTACAGTCAGTCATATACAGTGGCTTGCAAAAGTTTTCATACCCCTTGAACTTTTCCATATTTTGTCACGTTACAATCACAAACGTAAATGTATTTTATTGGGATTTTTATGTGATAGACCAACACAAAGTGGTGCATAATTGTGAAGTGGAAGGAAAATGATACATGGTTTTCAAATTTTTTTACAAATAAAAAACTGAAAAATGTGGCGTGTAAAAGTATTCAGCCCCCGAGTCAATACTTTGTAGAACCACCTTTTGCTGCAATTACAGCTGCAAGTCTTTTGGGGTATGTCTCTACCAGCTTTGCACATCTAGAGACTGAAATTTTTGCCCATTCTTCTTTGCAAAATAGCTCAAGCTCAGTTAGATTGGATGGAGAGCGCCTGTGAACAGCAATTTTCAAGTCTTGCCAGAGATTCTCAATTGGATTTAGGTCTGGACTTTGACTGGGCCATTCTAACACATGAATATGCTTTGATCTAAACAATTCCTGGCTGTATGTTTATGGCTGTCGTTGTCCTGCTGGAAGGTGAACCTCCGCCCCAGTCTCAAGTCTTTTGCAGACTCTAACAGGTTTTCTTCCAAGATTGCCCTGTATTTGGCTCCATCCATCTTCCCATCAACTCTAACCAGGTTCCCTATCCCTGCTGAAGAAAAGCATCCCCACAGCTTGATGCTGCCACCACCATGTTTCACAGTGGGGATGGTGTGTTCAGGGTGATGTGCAGTGTTAGTTTTCCGCCACACACAGCGTTTTGCATTTAGGCCAAAAACTCCAATTTTGGTCTCATCTGACCAGAGCACCTTCCTCAGGGTTAAAGCTTTAGAGTTGCAACAGACCGAGTGGGACTCGGGGTGGGTGGGCCTGCGGCTTTACACGCACACTATGCACCTCCCACACACACATATTAACTGCCCCCCAAGCACACACACTAACCACCCCCCTTGATATTATTCATTCGCTCCTTTTACCCTATCCCCCTCCCTATCCACTCACGCATAGCCCCCAACTCACAGGCATGGCTAGAGAGGGAGAGGGAGGGGGTAGAGAGAGTGAGGGCAGAGGGGGGCTGAGGACAGGGCAGCGAGAGGGCAGCGACAGAGGCAGAGAGCGGCAGCAACCCCCACACCATGTGCCGACAGGAGGATCCTGAGTGAGGGGGTGACGCGGCATGTGGGTGGGCGAGCGGGTGAATATCGACCAAAGGGCCGCGAGTTGGCCGCCGCAGTCTTCAGCTATGATCTTTAGTCTTCAGTCCAGGGCCCGACTTCATCACCAGCTGCGTCTTTTGAATAACTGGGAGGAGGAGGGAGGTATGGGGGGAGAAAGCGTGAGGACGACGGCACGTGGAGCAGACCCATTGTGACGTCATCAGTTGAAGACAGTTGTTTTTAAATTCAATGTTTTGTCATATTTTTGAACGTTTTCAGTAATAACTCGAGAAATAAAGCATGACATTTTCAGATAAGTAGATTTTGGACTCCACGGGAAAAATGTCTACCAGAATATGTAAAAATGTTATCGTTACCGCGTAGATTTTTGACAAATATGTAATAACACACAAACAAATGAACACACAAATCCACAAACAAGATCAGACTTTTAATAGTTAATAGACCAAGCCGGGGGGGGGGGTGGCGTCACACACATACTAACCACCACACACACACACAGACACTAACCACTCCCCTTGATATTATATTAATATTATTCATTCGCTGCTTTTACCCCTTCCTCACCCTATCCACTCATGCATAGCTGCCAACTCGCAGGTGCGTCTAGAAAGGGAAAGTTGTGGGCGGTGTAGAGAGAGAGGGGACAGAGGGAGAGAGGGGCGGAGAGGGAAGGGTGCGGAGAGGGAAGGGGGGAAGGGGGGGGAGAGAGGGTTCTGGGGGAGGAAGAGAGGGGGCGGGGGAAGAGAGGGTGGGGGGGGTAGAGGGGGTGTGGAAGAGAGGCCGGGAGGGGGGTGGTGGAAGAAAATGGGGGGGGGGGGCGGGGAATAGTAGCCGGGGGGGGGGGGGGGGTGGTGAAGATAGGCTGGGGGGAAGAGAGGAGGCGACGAAGGAGCCGAAAGAAAGCCCCGAGAAAAAGCGATGCCCGGGCGTCTTTTGAATAACGGGGGTAACATAACTCGCAGCAGCGCGAGCAAACACTCGCGCAGCAAAAACGGCAGCAAGCAGATCCATTTTGACGTCATCAGCAAAAAAGAGCCAGTTTATTTTCGGTATTTGTGAATATTTCATAAATAACTCGGGAGCTAAAACATTAATTTTTCAGATAAGGCGATTGTGGACTCCACAGTAAAAATCTCTACCGGAGTGTTTTTTCGAGAAGACGTGATTACACACAAACAACACATATACACACACACAAATAAATACACATCTAAGATACGTCCCCTCAAAGCGCGGTCGTGGGGGGGGGGGGGGGGGGGGGGGACACACACACTAACCCAGCCACCCACATTTACACACCCACACACACCACACCCACCCCCCCCCCCCACACACACACACACACACACACACACACACACACACACACACACACACACACACACACACACACACACACACACACACACACACTAACCACCCCACCTTGATATTATATAAATATTATTAATTCGCTCCTTTTACCCCATCCCCACCCTATCCACTCACTCATAGCCCCCAACTTGCAGGTGCGGAGGAGAGAGGACAGGGGCAGAGGCAGGAGAGAGGACGCAGGGGCAGAGGAGAGAGAGAGGGCAGGGGCAGAGGAGAGAGGGCAGGGGCAGAGGGAGAGAGGGGCAGGGGGGCAGAGGGGAGAGAGAGGGCAGAGGGGGGGCAGAGGGAGAGAGGGCAGGGGCAGAGGGAGAGAGGACAGGGGCAGAGGGGGAGAGAGGGCAGGGGCAGAGAGAGAGGGCGGGGGCTGGGGGGCAAAGGGTGGAGGGGCAGGGGCAGAGAGAGGGGCAGAGGCAGAGAGAAGGCAGGGGGCAGAGAGAGGCAGGGGCAGTGAGAGGGCAGGGGCAGAGGGAGGGAGGGGCAGGGGCAGAGGGAGGGAGGGAAGGGGCAGAGCGATGGCATGGGCAGAGGGAGAGGGAGGACAGGGGCAGAGGAAGAGAGAGGGCAGGGGGCAGAGGGGGAGAGAGATGGCAGGGGCAGTGGGAGAGAGAGATGGCAGGGGCAGAGGGAGAGAGAGAGGGCAGGGGCAGAGGGAGGGCAGGGACAGAAGGAGGGCAAGGGCACGGGCAGAGGGTGCGAGGGGAGGCAGAGAGAGAGCAGGAGGAGGGCAGAGAAGGAGGGGGGTACAGTTTGAGGGGTGGGGTGGGGGGAAGTGATGCATGAATTTTTCAGATGAGGCAATTTCGGAGTCCACGGGATAAATCTCTACCGGAATATGTAAAAACTTTACCGTAACCGCATTGTTTATTCGCGATATAGCTTGTGTTAACTATTGTTCATCAATGAAACCCAAGATATCCTTCAGTCTTAGAAATAACTTTTGTTTGTCTCATTACTTGTAGTTTAACTTTGTCGGTAAACTACTGGGACCACGTGGTAATTCTTTGAAGCGATTACAGGAAGAAACACTGACAAAGATGTCCATTTTGGGTAAAGGATCCATGCGGGACAAAGCAAAGGTAAGATTTAATAATGTGTAGCACAGAAAGACAAAATTGGTTCAACTTTTTCTGCTTTGCCTTTCTTCCCCTCCCTGTAAATGCTCTTGGTTTATTATGGATATGTGTATGTTTATAGTGTGAACGATTAATTTGTACAATGCAGTAATTTCTTACAACTGTTTGTTGAGATTAGACCCCCCCTGTCTTTGATTTGAAAATGGCATCCACAAAATTTGAAAATTGAGGATCACCATAAGAATTCAATTTAAAAATCAATCTCTTGCCAGGAATTAAACATAATGACATTACCAAATCCATGAGCAAAACATGATCGATTGTTTGTATACTTGCTCAAATGATAATGCTTTAGACAATAGAGCACTGTGTGAAAGGATCATCACTTGTCGGGTGACCTAATATCATGAGTAATATTAACAAAGTTTTCTGTTTCTGATATGTTTGCCTCAATAAAATTTGATTATTCAGGACCTGCACTGGGTAAAAGTCATGCTATTTAAGCACGTAGCTACTTGAAAGAAAATTTGGCAGTGATTTGCCATTCGAAAAGATTACTCGAGGACATCTTAAAAACAATAAGCTTCTTTACTGAAGAGAGAAACCCCAAGTGGAGAAGGTTTGGGTACAATTGGGAGACAGCAAGTGGGCGATACATAGAGGCAGATATATATACAGGAGAAAGAGGGATAGGTGGAGCCAAAGGAGTAAATGGAGACAAAAAAGGGAGAAAATGCTGGGATTTGCGTAATAAGAAAGTGATGGAAACCAGATAAGGATGGGATGATGGTCAGATAGAGTTAATTGGGGATGGGGTAGGACACTCAGCAGGTACAGTGTATGGGTGATTGGCAGATGGAACTAAGAGGAGGAGAGGAGAACCTGGGTGGAACAGTAGAAGATAGAAAGAAGCACAAGATTGCAAGTTACCAGAAATTGGAAAGTTCAATATTCATACCATTGGGTTGTAGACTACCTAGGTGGAGTATGATGTGATTATGAAGGAACTGCAAATGCTGGTTTAAGCTGAAGATAGACACAAAAAGCTGGAGTAATTCAGGAATATGAAGTGTTGTTCTAGTGTGTGTTTTGCATGCCCCTGGCAATGAAAAAGACCAAGGACAAACATGTCGGTAAGGTAATAAGACGGGGAGTTGGTATGAAATCATGGGCTCAGGATTATTGCTGCAGACAGAGTGCAGGTGTTCCACAAAACATTTGCTCAGTGGATGTTTGGTTTTGCCGATACAGAGGAGACCACATTGAGAGCAACAAATGCAGTAACAAAGTTGGCAGCGGTGTAGGTGAATCTTTATCTCAGCTGGAAGAGCTGTATACATCCTTGAATGGCTGAGGGAAGAGGTGTGAGGACAATTGCGGCAATTCCTTTGGACGCAGGGAAAAGTCCCAGAGGATGGGGAGGGATGAACAATCATGGCGAGAGTGGTCCCTGCAGAAAGCCAAAAGAAATGGGGAGGAGAAGATGTGACCGGTGGTGAGATCCCATTGTAGTTGGTGGAAACGGTGATAGTTGAAGGATGTGGGGGCTGTTTGGGTGAAATGCAAGGACGAAGGGAACTTATTCTCTGTGCAAGTTTTCAGATTGTAATGGGCACAACACCATAAATACTAATCAGATTAGAGATGGTGTTTTTTATATTACAGCAATCATGATATTTTGGACAATCATCAAAGACTTGCAACCCATGATGACAACAATGATTTGCTGGCTTCTGATTGGTTGGAATGCTGGCAAAGTAGTTCAAAGGCTGTTTGATTTTTTCTCAACCTAGAATAAACTGTACCTGGCATGGAAATTATCCTGACGTGCTCAATCCTCTGTGTGTAAGGGCAATTGGCACTATGAAACACTCTATGACCTTTTTTTTAAACTATTTTGTAATTCAAAACCCATTGATCATCTGATCACAACTCTGGTCAGATGCCACATTTCTTTAACTGGAGGCATAAGGAACCTGCAGATGCTGGTTTACAAAAAAAAACATAATGTTCAAGTTCAAGTGAGTTTATTGTCATGTGTCCCTGATAGGACAATGAAATTCTTGCTTTGCTTCAGCACACAGAACATAGTAGGCATTTACTACAAAACAGATCAGTGTGTCCATATACCATTATATAAATATATACACACATGAATAAATAAATTTGATAAAGTGCAAATAACAGATAATGGGTTATTAATGATCAGAGTTTTGTCGGAGCCAGGTTTAATAGCATGATGGCTGTGGGGAAGTAGCTATTCCTGAATCTGGTTGTTGCAGTCTTCAGGCTCCTGTACCTTCTACATGAAGGTAGCAGGGATATGAGTGTGTGGCCACGATGGTGTGGGTCTTTGATGATACTGCCAGCCTTTTTGAGGCAGCGACTGCGATAAATCCCCTCGCCCAGAGCCGATGATGGACTGGGCAGTGTTTACTACTTTTTGTAGTCTTTTCCTCTCCATGGCGCTCAAGTTGCCGAATCAAGCCACGATGCAACCGGTCAGCATGCTCTCTACTGTGCACCTGTAGAAGTTAGAGAGAGTCCTCCATGACAAACTGACTCTCCGTAATCTTCTCAGGAAGTAGAGGCGCTGATGTGCTTTCTTGATAATTGCATTAGTGTTCTCGGACCACGAAAAATCTTCAGAGATGTGCACGCCCAGGAATTTGAAGCACTTGACCCTTTCAACCATCGACCCATTGATATAAACGGGACTGTGGGGCCCCATCCTACTCCTTCCAAAGTCCACAATCAGTTCCTTGGTTTTGCTGGTGTCGAGGGCCAGGTTATTGTGCACCATATGGACAGTTGCTCGATCTCTCTTCTATACTCTGACTCATCCCCATCAGTGATACGTCCTACAACAGTGGTGTCGTCAGAGAACTTGATGATGGAGTTCGCACTGTGAACGGCTACGCAGTCATGAGTATAGGGTGAGTACAGCAGAGGGCTGAGCACGTAGTCTTGAGGTGCTCCCGTGCTGATTGTTATCGAGGCTGACACATTTCCACCAATACGAACAAACTGTGGTCTGTGCATGAGGAAGTCTAGGATCGAATTGCAGAGGGATGCGCAGAGACCCAGTTCTGCGACTTTGGTAACCAGCTTGGAGGGGATGATTGTATTAAATGCCGAGCTGTAATCAATGAATAACAGCCTGACATATTAGTTTTTGTTGTCCAAGTGGTCCAGAGCGGAGTGGAGGGCCAGCGAGATCACATCCACCGTTGATCTGTTGTGGCGGTAAGCGAACTGCAGTGGGTCCAGGTTTTTGTCGAGGTAGGAGTTGATTTGCTCCATGATCAACCTCTCAAAGCACTTCATCACCACAGGCGTTAGTACCACTGGTCGATAGTCATTGAGGCACATCACCTTACTCTTCTTGGGCACTGGTATAATTGATGCCCTTTTAAAGCAGGTGGGGACCTCAGACCTCAGAAGTGCGAGGTTGAAAATGTCCGTAAAAACTCCAGCCAGTTGGTCCGCACAGGTTTTTAACTCAGCGATTCAGGCCGCATCTCTGGAGAACATGGATAGGTGATATTTCAGGTTGGGGTCTTCTGCCGACTGACTTGCTGAGTTACTCCAGCACTTTGTGTTTTTTTGTTTGTTTAACTGTTATTGGATTGAGACAATAAACTTTAATAACAAATGCTGGAAAGACTTTGCAGGTTAAGATTCATTTGTGGAATGACAGTTAACATTTCAGATTAAAGGTCCTTGATAAGAACCTGATTGGAATGGTTAGTTTTAAGTTGCAGAGATATGGGGCAGAGATGGATAGGATAAAATGAATATATCTTGTTTGGGTGAAATCAGGGTCGCTACGGAGCTTAGTTGCAGAATTCATTTGGAGAAAGGGTAGAAAGTGTGAGAGCGATATCTTCATATTTTGTAGCTGCCAAAATGAAGGATATCAATGATCTATTGAGGAATTTTCAACTAATTAATTTCTTGGCAGTGTGTGGTTAGGCCTTGGAATATCTGAAATATAAATGTGTCCTCAACAGTATAATTACTCATTATTCCATCTCAGGGTCTGTCCACTTTAGATGTTGATAATCAGTGCTCTGACCTTACCCTTTTACTCTAATTTTGCCTGTTATGATGGATTCTGCAAAACTTCTCATGCACGATATAATACAATATTGCTGAGGAGCAAAAGGACTGTGTAAACAACTATTAGCACTTAGTGATTTAGTTTTGTAAATCAACATCTTTACATCCTTGTTTCTCCAATCTTTTATCAATAATCTGCACTGTTAAAACAGTTTCTATCTGTAAACACCAGGTCACCAACATGATATTTATCACTGGGTGGCAAATTATGCCATTGCCTTACTTGTAATTGCTACAACGACTTCTGAAAAGTGTATTTGCATAATCATTTTTGCCATTAAAAAATTGGGCTAACAGCTCTAATACACTAGGTGAGCCTAATTCTCTTCAGAAAAATATTAGATCATTATATCAGTCAAGTAAAGAAATAACTGATTTATTGCTAAACCCTCCAAGGTATGTGGGTATGTGTTATCCAGATTCCATATTAAAGATAGTTACAACATTTTCTTTGCACCTGTATCTCACTACTTGAGAATTTGATAATCAATTTGACTTAACTTGACATACAAGATAATAGGCTGTGGATTTGAACATTGTGGTTTGTTTTGACGAAGGAAGAAGGTTGACAGCTGCTTCAGGAGTGTAATAAATATATTACTTAATCAAATGTGTTTTTGCAGATGCCATCTAAACTGAGCCTCTTGCACTTTTTCTGCTGGGGTGTACACTGCTTATTTTTGATAATCCAATTGTCAAAATCTTGGACCTAAAAGAATTTTGCTTGAACTTCAAGCATCAAATTCATAATTGGATAAATGAATAACTTGATAGTTGGCATGGACATAGTTGTCTGAAGGGCATATTTCTTTGCTGTATGTTTCAGTGACAAAAATGGTGCCATGGTATGAGTGGAACAGCTACCGCCTGGCTGAGTTTATATTTTCTGTGAAGAAATATTCATTAGATATAATACATATTTTCCAGGACACTTCTCACATGAATCAGTGTTGCGCTTTACGATCCAGGCACAGTTCTATTAGAAAATCTAGCGATTACTTCGAGACCAGTCACATAAATGAATACAATCAAGTCATACACAAGTGCAAAGGTCATGCAAAGGGAAACATATCAGAGTACAGAATATGGCGTTAAAGTGTTACAGCTCAGAGAAAGTGCTTTTTTTTAAAGTGTTGCAATGAGGTAGGTTGGGAGATTAGGATAATTCCTTTAATATATCAGTGGTCCTTTCAATAGTCTGATAACAGCAAGGAGGATGCTATGTTGGTGTTTCTGAATCTGGTGATATTTGCTTTCAAGCTTTTATATCTTCTGCATAATGGAAAAGGGGTTGATTGGGCATTAATTAGTCCTTGATTTTTTCAGTTACTTTCCCGAAGCAGCGTGAAGTGTAGATGGAATTAATTTGGGGGGTGGTGAGGTTGAGGGGGCTGGTTTATGTGATGGACTGGGCTGCATCCACAACATTGTAATTTATTGCGGTCTTGTGCCGTTCTCTTGCCAAATCAACTTGTGATTCATCCCGATAGGATGTCTTCAATGACGCATCTAGAAATTAGTAAGAATTGTTAGGGACATGCCAAATTTCATGAGTGTTCTAAGGAAGCAGAGTATTGGTGTGCTTTATTGGCTGCAGCATCAATGTGTTTTGACCATGACAAATTATTGGTGATATTTACACCCTGCAACCTGAATCTCCCAGCTATCTCCAATTGAGCACCACCCCATTTCCTGAAGTCAATGACTAGATCCTTTGTCTTGTTGACATTGAGGGTGAGGTGATACTCTTGACACCATATTACTAAGCTCTATCTTCTTCCTATACTCCATCTTGTCATTGATATTCGGCCCACTCGGGCGGCGTCATCTGCAAACTTATACATGGAAGGTACACAAAAATGCTGGAGAAACTCAGCGGGTGCAGCAGCATCTATGGAGCGAAGGAGATAGGCAACGTTTCGGGCCGAAAACCCTTCTTCAGAGATCAGTCTGAAGAAGGGTTTTCGGCCCGAAACGTTGCCTATCTCCTTCGCTCCATAGATGCTGCTGCACCCGCTGAGTTTCTCCAGCATTTTTGTGTCCCTTCGATTTTCCAGCATCTGCAGTTCCTTCTTAAACAACTTATACATGGAGTTAGGGCAGAATTTGGCCGCACAGCCGTAAGTTTACAAGAACTCTAGTAAGGAGCTGAGAACACTTGTGGGACACCATCATCTGACATTTGAAAGTTGATTTTTTTTTCATATCCTCCCGTTCAACAGGAAGAGGAATTACGGAAGAGTGGTGAATCTAAATATGCACATCTTAACGAGGATTTGCATGTACTGATCGAAGTATTTGCGCCACCATCGGAGGCCTATGCTAGAATGGGTCATGCTTTAGACGAAGTGAAGAAATTTCTCATACCGGTTGGTATTCAAATTCATATTCTCATCTCTTGGTTCATTTGGTTTTAAGATGGTTCTGTAGTATGCTTTCTCTCAAGGAGCACATCTAGTCCTGGTTATTATTTTTCTTCTGTTTATTTATTGTTAAATTGTGCTTTAGTGTGTGAACTTGCTCTGAAACATTTTCCTTGCATCTCTTCAGCTTACTTAAAACCTGCTCAAAGATTAACTCATTGATTGCCATTGGTAATTTTTTCTACATATCTAAACCCTGGTCGAACTTTTAATTAACTTTGGTAATGTTCCCTGCATTAAAGATTCATAAAAATGTACGATGGCAGTGATTAATAATACTGATTGTTTCTTTTAAGAAAATATTAATTCTACCAACTCTGAGAAAACAACATTTATGAATTGCTTATCAGTGAGGATGTATTAATATGATATAATTATTGTTACCTTATGAAAAGCTTCTTGTTGCATTTGAAAGGACTTTACAAAAGGCCTTGCTTCGGACTGTAGTTGCCCCATTATGTAATGCATAAATGCTTCTCTTGACCACCACATTGTTATAAGAAAAATTATGATGGTGGTCATGGGTTAAGGAGCAATTTGTTGGTTAAGACAATGGAACAATTTATTTCAGTTGCTCAAATAGGGCTAAGGTAATTTGCATTTATCTAAGCAAAAGCATGTTTCATTTTTATAATGAAGGTAGGAATAAAAATTCCCAAGGAGCTTCATACAAGAAGTGAACACAGGATATTAGGACAAAAATGCCAGTCTGAGAGAAAAGGAATATAGAAATACATGGGTTTGGAGAGAAAACCCATCGGAGGTCGGAGAGAGAAAGTTTAAAGAAGTTGTGTGAAGCAATTTTTTTTGCACAGAATGGTGCCTGGAACGAGCTGCCATGTGTTACGGTGGAGGAAGCAGATATGATTGTGGCGTTTAAGAAGCTTTAGATTTCACTTAGATATGCTGGGATTGGAGCAATATGGATCACAAATGGACAGAGGAGATTAGTTTAACTTTGCATGTTCAGCACAGACATTGTGAAGTGAAGGGCCTGTTCTTGGGCTGCACTGTCCTGAGATCAATGGGTGGGTGAATATTCAAGTTAACATGCTCTCAGTTTTTAATCTGAAATAGCTCAGCATCTATGGAAAAAATATATATTTTTCAGGTATTGGTTTATTATATTCATGTGTACTGACTGAGATGTAGTGAAAAACTTTGTTTGGTGCTATCCAGTCAAATCATACAATGCATGAGTAACATCAAGTCATACATAATTATAACAGGTAGTATAAAGAGAAAAATATCAGTGCCAAATATAGTGTTACATCATTGTAGCATTACAGTTATAGAAAACAAATACTGTCCAGAGGCAATATGAAGTGTAGATGGATTTGATTTGTTGGTGAGGGAAATTATTTGTGAGATAGTCTACGATATATCCACAACTTTCTGCAATTTCTGGCGGTCTTAGTGGCCAAACAAAGTTGTGATATAATGTTTTCCATGGTGCATCTGTAGAAGTTGGTAAGTATCTTTGGAGAAATGCTGAACTTCCTTGGTCTTCTGAATGGTATGGTTTCATGACTGTAGTTTCGTTGTGGTTGGTCCTGTAATAGCGTTGGTGCTATTTACCCTTTGGAACTTGACCATCTCCACCTTGGCTCCATTGATGTTAACTGGGCTCTATACACCCTCACCTTGTTTCCTGATGTCACTAACTGTCTCCTTCGACTCGCTGACATTGAGGGAGAGATTGTTGTCTTGACACCATGTTACTATCTCGTTATTATTCGAGATCTGGCACACCACTGTTGTCATCTGGAAACTTGTAGACGCAGTTAGAACAGAATTTGATCGCACAGTCGTGAGTGTATAGAGAATATACTGAGAACGTATCTTTGCGGCACTGGTGTTGAGAATTCTCGTGCAGGATATTTTGTTGCCGATCCTCATTAATTGTGCTCTGTGAGTCACACAGTTGAGGGCCCAGTGGCAGAGAGGGGTGCTGACTCCTATGTCCAGGTGTATGGAGATAATGTAGCTGGAATTATAGTGTTGAAGTTGGAGCTATGGTCAATTAATAGGATTCTGGCATAGACAATAGGTGTAGGAGTAGGCCATTCGGCCCTTCGAGCTAGCACCGCCATTCAATGTGATCATGGCTGATCATCCACAGTCAGTACCCCGTTCCTGATTTCTGCCCATATCCCTTCATTCCGCTAGCCTTAAGAGGTCTATCAAACTAATGCATCCAGTGAATTGGATGCCTTCTGAGGGAGAAATTTCACAAATTCACAACTCTCTGGGTGAAATAGTTTTTCCTCATCTCAGTTCTAAATGGCCTACCCCTTATTCTTAATATATGTCCTTGTAATCCAGATGTTCCAGAGGTGAGAGTAGGGCTAGGTAGATGGGTTCTGTCATGGACCTGTTGCGAAGGTAGGTGAATTGCCGCAGCTGTCTGGGAGACTGGAGTTAATGTGTATTGTGAATGCCTCTCAAAGCATTTCATGATGATGGGTGTCAGATATTGGGACAGTAATCATTAAGGCAAGCTAACTTGCTTTCTTTTGCCGCAAGAATGATAGATGCCTTTTTAAAGCAGGTCAAACCTCAAAATGGAGAAGGGGAGAGGTTAAGAATGTCCTTTTAATATTCCTGCCAGCTGGTCCGTGCAGCTTCTGTGAAAGCGTCCAGTGAATCCATCTGGGCCAATTGCTTTCTCTGGGTTCCCTCTCAGGAATGTTGATCTGACATCTGAGATGGTGACCATGGGCACAGGTTCAGCCAAAGTTCTTGGGGTGGATAACATCATTCCATTGACCTATTGTTTAAAGCAAGCATGGAATCCATTCAGCTCATTGAGGGAAGCATTGTTTTCAGCAATAGTGTCCCAGAGACTCTTCAGAAAGAGAGAAAATAATTTAGTCTAACTAGGAGAGAAGGTGGGGGAGGGCAGTAGGTGAAATAAAGGCAATTCGTTTTTAGCTAATTACACAAGTCGTTTTTAAGTTTGTTTTCAATAGGTTCTTGCCTTAATTCTTGTTTAAATGATTGGTTTAGTTTCCTGCAGGGAAAAACGATTAAAGAAAGCATTCCTCCTGCTTTTGACATACCACCACATCTATTTCTTCCTCATAGTTCTTCATGCAGTCCTGGAGCCTCTATAATTAAAACTTTATTAAAAGTCAACTCTGATATATTTAACCTTATTACGATGTTTAAATAACTAATGCACTTGTGACATATGTAAGGTGTATATAACCTGTCTTGGTGGCATTGAGAGACTTAAATGTTCTGATTTGAGTTGAACTGGATACTAAAATTGCCAACTATTTGAACTAAAGTGCTTGGGAATAAGATTCAATTCTTCTTTGTTCATAATATCTACTTCAGTGACTTTTGCAGCTTTATATATCTCCTCACTGGGATATATTGATAAAATTAAATCCAGAGCAATTTGCTCAAGTATGTTTCAGTGTTGCAGTTGTGAAGTTATAAAGATAGTCTATTTTTTGAAGGATACAGTTTTCAAAATAATGCTGATTGATGGGGTGGTTATGTACTGGGGGATACTTCTATTTAACAATGAGTGAACAATGTCTATTGTGTGCAGGATCTGATCATGCTGCTGTCTAATGTAGATGTCAACAATGAGACTGAAGCATTTGCAAACATCTTCACCTAGAAGTGCCACATGGATGATTCAATTTGGTTTCCTGCATGTTATCAAGAAACTCTGGAGAGCATTGCATAAGAAAATCTATTGGATCAGGCATCATCCTGTTTGTAGAACTGAAGAATTGCTCTGAGCCAGGACAAAGCAGCTTACTCATTTGATTGTCATCCCATCCTACATGTGCTACCTCCATCACTGGCACGTTACAGTTGCATTGTATACCATCTACAAAAAAAAAAAATTAAGAAGATGATAACCAGGGAAAAAGTAGATACCCCTGAAGCAGGGGCGGAAATCCGGGGGGGGGGGGGGGGGGGGGGGGGGGGGGGGGGACACGTCTCCCCCCCCCCCCCCCGTTTTGAGAGGTGGGGGGACGATCCCCCCCATTTTTGTAATCGGATTATAAAACTCGGTGAAATCTCTGCTTTCCGTCGAGACAGTGGAGGTGGGACTGATGATCGAGGGTGCCGATTGGACGAGAGAGACGTCGGTCAGCAGGCAATGGGGGTGGGACCATGATAATTCAGCGCGATGATTGGAGGAGGAAAGTGTCGGTCAGAGGCTGAAGTAGGGGGGGTGGGACTGAGGATAGAGCGCGGTGATTGGAGGACTGCCGGCACCCGTCACTAATTACTGTCCACGGGGCCCACGGCTGAAGCCTCGTGTGTGTGTGAGTGTGCGCACGGCTGCCAAGAAATTGTGGTCCCCCGGTCCCCTCCATGTTGAAGTGAAGATAATTCAGGAAATTGTATGTTATGAACCTCACATCAGTGGTAGGGAAGCTATGAAGATGATTTGTTGGGATAGGGTTTATTACATGTAAGAAAGAATGGGCTAATTATAGCTCATAACTTTGGTTGCGACAGGTCGTGTCTTACAAACTGTTGCAGCTTTATAAAACACAGATGAGGCTGCATTTGGAGTGTTGTGTACAGTACTGGTGAACCCATTACAGGAAGGATGTGAAGCCTAAGGAGAGGGTGCAAAATAAGTTTATCAGGATGCTGCCTGGATTGGAGAGTATTCATTATAACGAAGGGTTGGATATCCTTGGATTTATTTCTGTGGAATGTCGGAGGTTGAGGAGAAACCTGATAGAAGTGATAGAATGCATAGGGCAGATAAACCTTTTTGTCTCAGGGTGGAATTGTCAAAGAGAGGGTGTAGCATTAAGGTGGGAAGGGCAAAGTTTAAAGGAGATGTGCAGGGCAAGTTTTCTTTTACACTTGAGAGTAGTGGGTGATTGGCACATGTTGGCAGGATGATGGTGGAGGCAATCACTACGATAGGGAGGGAGGGGGGATGGGGGTTGCGGAAAGGGGGGGGGGGGGCGCTGGGGTCAAGATTGTTTCATTGTCATATGTCCCAGATAGGACAATGAAATTCTTGCTTGGTTGGCTGTAGGGAAGAAGCTGTTCCTAAACCAGGACGTTACAGTTTTCACGTTCCTGTACCTTCTTCCCGATGGCAATGGTGAAATGAGTGTGTGGCCAGGATGTTGTGGGCATTTGATGATGTTGGCTGCCTTTTTGAGGCTGTTGGGGGGGGTGTGAATAACCGGGGAGGGGAGGGGGGTGTGAGTGTGAATAACCCGGGGGGGGGGAGCATGAATATCCTGGGGGGAAGTGTGAATAACCCAGGGGGGGGGGGGGGGGGGGGGGGGGGGGGGGGGGGGGGGGTGTGATTAACCTGGGGGGGGGGGGGAGGGGTGTGAATTACCCGGGGGGGGGGGGTGGGGGGGGGGGGCGACCCAGTTGGCTGCGTTTTTGAACTGGGGCCACAGCCAGCATGGAGAAGAAGCGATAACTCCAGCTCAACTCTCGCCGGGCCCAGACTGCCGATACCAGCGGCCGTAGGCCCACCGCTAGCGGCACGAAGCGGCAACCACAGCTCGACCCCCGCCGGGCCAACTGACAGGCCCGGAACGACTGCACCAGCAGCCCCAGGCGCGCAGCTGGCGCGGAGAAGAAGTGGCAACCCCAGCTCAACTTCCGCCAGGCCAACTCACAGTCCTGGACCCCACCGCCGCTTTTGCGATGCCTCACTGCTGTCGCGGCCCTATCTTCGCGAGGCCTCACCGCCGCGGTTTCGATGCCTCCTAGATGCCCGTGTAAAACCGCAGCCTGGGTGTCACGGGTAGAAGCCCGGGTCGAAAAAAGCGAAACGTCAATTTAAATGAGGCCTTCCCTCTGACGTCACTCGAAGCTCGTGGAATATTCTGTGTGTGAAACGGGATAGAGAGGGAGGGGGTAGAGGAGGAGGGGGTAGAGAGGGAGGGGAGGACAACTTGTTCTATTTGATCTTATTTGGTTGGACGCCAGGTTGATTGCATTTGTGGAAGCACGTGAAGGTTGCAATCTCTAACCCCTGCCCCATTGTGATGTCATATGTAAATGAGATCCATTGTAATTGGACGTCTGTGAGATGCCACTGTGACATCATCAATGAAAAGTACTGCAAGGGTCTCACACTAAAAAGCAGTAATTTTTTAAAAATAAACGATTAAAACTTTAAAAACTTCGGTAATATAGTTTGGAATGCGTCGGGAAGATGTTTATCCGGTCGAGGGAAAAAATGTGAGTAGCATGTGGCCAAGCGTTTTGGAAGAAAATACAATTAAGGAGATTAAAAGAAAGCCAACACAACCCTGCATACACACGGAATTTAGAATGTTGAGAACAAAGGGAAGAGTTTTAGTATATACTAGACCAAGTGGGACCCGTTGAGTCCCGTCCCCTCAACGAATGGTTGCGGAGGGAGTAGACTGCGGAGTCACTCACACACACACTAACAACCCCCCCCCCCCCCCCCCCCCACACACACATTAACCCCCCTCTTGATATTATATGAATATTATTCATATGCTCTTTTTCCCCCCCCATCCCCCGCCCTATCCACTCATGCATAGCCCCCAACCGCGCAGGCGCGGTGGGAGGGGATAGAGAGGGAGAGGGTGAGGGGGTAGAGAGGAAGAGGGAGGGTGAGGGGGGTGGAGAGGGAGGAGGATAGAGATTGAGAGGTGGGTGGGCGTGCAACGTCGCAGGGGAGGGCTGGTTCCTGAACGCAATACTCCACTACTCACCCATAGGTCCCAATACTCACCACATCCTAGAGAGGGAGGGGTAAAGAGGGAGTGGTGGTTGAGAGGGAGGAGGAGGTAGAGAGGGAGGGGGGCATAGAGGGAGGGCTAGAGAGGAAGGGGGAGGGGGTAGAGAAGAGAGGAGGGGGGTAAAGACTGGCGGTTGGGAGGGAGGGGGATAGAGAGGGAGGGCGTAGATAGGGAGGGGGGTAGAGAGGGAGGTGTAGGACAACTTGTTCTATTTGATTGTGCAGGTTGATTGCATTCAATTAATCACATGAAGGTTGCAATCTCCCACCCCTGCCCATTGTGATGTCATATGTAAATGAGATCCACTGTGATTGGATTTCCATGAGATGGCATTGTGACATCATCAATGGGGTGCAAGAGTCACACTAAAAAGCGACTAAATGACTAAAACTTAAAAAAACTTCAGAAATATAGATTGGAATGCGACAGGAAAATGTTTATCCCGTCGAGGGAAAAAAGGGGAGTACATGTGTGAAAATGGGAAGGCTGTGGCCAAGTATTTTGGAAGAAGATATAAATTAAGCCGATTAAAAGAAAGCCAACACAACCCTGCATACACAGAGAAATTTAGAACGCTGAGAACAAAGGGATGAGTTTTTGTATATACTAGACCAAGGGAGACCCGTTGGGTCCCGTCGCCACCACGCGCGGTTGCGGAGGGGCGGGGTGCCTGCGGTATCACACACACAAACTAACAACCACACACACACACACACACACACACACACACACACACACACACACACACACACACACACACACACACACACACACACACACACACACACACACACACACACACAAACTCCTGCCTTGATATTATATTAATATTATTCATTCGCTCTTTTTCCCAATCCCCCACCCTATCCACTGACGCATAGCCCCCAACTGCACTGGTACTGCTAGAGAGGGAGGGGGGATAGAGAGGGAGGGAAAAGGGGTAGAGAGGAAGAGGGTGAGGGGTAGGGTAGGACGAGCTGTGTCACAGAGGAGAGCTGCTCCCCGAACACAATACGCCATTACTCACCCATATGTCCCAATATTCACCACTCCTCAGAGAGGGAGGGGGGGGGTTGTTGGGCAGAGAGGGGGGGGTTATAGTGGGGGTGGGGGGGGGGGGGGGGGCTAGTGTGAATATCCCGGGGGAGAGGGTAGAGAGGGGGTGACATCCTCAGGTGTTGAGGGAGGGGGGTTTGTTGGCTGCCTTTTGTGAATAACCCGGTGGGGGAGAGTAGTAATGTGACTAACCCGAGGGTAATGGGAGTGTGAATAACCCGGGGGGGGGCGGGGGGGGGGGGGGGGCACTGGTCGTGTGAATAACCCAGGGTGGGGGGGGGGAGTGTGAATAACCCCAATCGGGGGCTTTTTGTGGGGGGGGGGTGTGAAATAACCCGTCTGGGGGGAGTGTATAACCCTGGGGGGAGGGGAGGGTCCGGGGGGGGGGGGGGGAGGGGAGGACTCGAAGTGCATGGAAGATTCTGTGTGAGATGGCTCCGAGCCGAGCCATTGTGACATCATCAGTGAAAGCTGGTCGTTTTAATTTCAGTCTTTTGATGTTTTCAAACTTTTATAGTAATGAGTCGAGAAATAAAGCATAAAATGTGCAGTGAAGGTAAATTTAGAGTGGAAAAATGTGAATCAGAAAATGGTAAAATGTTATCGTTACCGCATAGTGTTTTTGCGAAGATGTAAAGACACACACGTACAAGATGAGAATTTTAGAGTTATATATCGACAAAGTGGAGACCCTTGGGTTGTGTGGGGGGGGGGGGGGGGGGGGGGCCTATAGCGTCACGCACACACGATCCATCCCCCCCACACACACACACACGCATTTCTCCCTCACTTGATATTATATTAATATTATTAATTTGCTCCCCTCAACCCAAAACCGCCCTATCCACTGACGCATAGCCCCCAGCTTGCAGGCACGTCTAGAGAGAGGGGGGGGGGGGGGTAGAGAAAGAGGGCAGAGAGAGAGTGGGCAGAGACAGAGGGAGACGGACTGAGACAGAGAGGGGGGGGGGGGGGGGAGGAGGAGGGGGGGGGGGAGAGGAGGGAGATACAGGGGAGAGGGGGGGAGGAGACGGGGAGGGGGATAGGGGGGGGGGGGGGGGGGGGGGGAGGGGGGGGGGGGGGGAGGAGGAGGAGGAGGAGATACAGGGGGGAGAGGAGGAGGGAGAAGGACCCGACCAGAGACGGACCCAAGAGCCCAAGAGCACTAATACAGGGCCCGACTTGCTCGTTCTTCACTCGCAGCGCAGTTTTGTGCTTTGATCTTTGGTCTTCAGTCGACGGGCCGACTTTTGAATATAATGGGTGGAGGAGGGAGGGGTGGGGTTGTGACGTCACTCACAGCGCGAGCTGATGCAGCGCGAACAGATGGCAGGCAAGCAGATCCATCGTGACGTCATCAGCGAAAAACAGACTTTTTCATTTCAAAGTTTGATCGGAATTGTGAACATTTTCATTAATAACTCAAGTGTGAAAAATATCCATCTTCGAGATGCGCTGGGACGCATCCTCAGTGATGTGATCTGGGGTCATCGGGTGTTTCGGGTCTCACAACATCAGACATACTCACCCAGGCGACCCAGCCGGGGTTGATCAGGCCCCGACGCGTCCCAGCAGCAACAGCCCATGGATCAGCTATCTTAATAACTACTCTGCAGGGGTTGGGAGATTCCAGTGCGTGGAGGGACTGGGCTCTGTGGGGTGAGTCCTGGCCTGGCTCCTCCTGCATCTCACCAGGTTCAAGGCCTGTGCGCTGCACCTCTTTCTCCTCCGAGCATTTCATTCTCGCCTGATGGATTCTTAGGCCATGGTGTTTCATTAGGCCTTTCCGTAGCTTTATTTGGAGACTTTTTCACGAACCCAGCCTTTCCCGGGTGCCGTCTTTATTAAGAAATAAAGCACAACATTTTCAGATAAGGCGATTTCGGACCTACGGAGATTTCTCGGTAAATCTCTACCTGAATATGTAAACATTTTACCATTAGTGCGTCGTTTTTTCGACAAGATTTGACAACACACAAACAAGTAAATACACACACACACACACACCACACACACACACACACACACACACACACACACACACACACACACACACACACACACACACACACACACACACACAAGTCAAGAGTTTTATGGTGGGTCCCGTCTCCTCAACGCACGGTTGCGGAGGGGAGTCGACTTGCAGCGTCACACACACACACACTACCGCCCCCCCACACCGATATATTCATTTGCTCCTTTTAACCCAACCCCCATCCTATCCACTCACGCATAGCCCCCAACTGCGCAGGCGAGGCTAGACAGGGAGGGTGGGGGGTAGAAAGGGAGATGGTGAGGGATGTAAAGAGGGAGGGGGTAGAGAGGGTGAGGGAGGGGGTAGAGTTTGAGGCGTGGGGGGGTGGAGCAGTGTCACCGGAGAGGGCTAATTCCCGAACGCAATACTCTACCACTCACCCATAGGTCCCAATACTCACCACTCCTTAGAGAGGGAAGGGGCAGAGAGGGAGCACATGGAAGATTATGTGTGTGAGACGGCACCGAGCAGACTCATTGTGATGTCATCAGCGAAAGCCAGTCGTTTAAATTCAAGGTCTTTTGACAATTTTCAACTTTAACCTGTAATGTCGTGAAATAAAAGCATGAAATGTTCAGATAAGGTCGTCCCGGCCTCCACGGGAAAAATGTCAACCGGAGTATGTAAAAATGTTATCGTTGCCGAGTAGCTTTTTCGCAAAGATGTAAAGTCACACACGTAAACGCACACATGAGATCAGAGGATCAGGGTTTTAGTATATAACAGACTAGTCAGACTAGACTAGAGCAAGTGGGTCCCGTCCCCTCAACTCGCGGATGTGTGGCGGGAGGGGGTGGGGTGGGGGGGGGAGGGCCTGCGGCATCACGCACACACACCACCCCCCCCCACACACACACACACACACACACACACACACACACACACACACACACACACACACACACACACACACACACACACACACACACACACACACTAACCCCCACTTCATATTATATTAATATTATTAACTTGCTTCTTTTACCCCATCCCCCACCCTATCCACTCACGAATAGCCCCCAACTGCTCAGGCGCTGCTAGAGGGGAGGGGGGTGTAGAGAGGGAGAGGAAAAGGGAGGTAGAGGGGAGGGGGGTAGAGATTGAGGGTTGGGGGGGCACTTAGCGTCACGGGAGGGCTGGTTCCCGAACGCAATACTCCACCACTCACCCATACTCACCAATCGCTAGAAGGGAGGGGGCAGAGGGGGGTAGGGGGAGGGGGAGATGGTAGAGAGGGATGGGAGGGGTAGAGAGGGAGCGGGTAGAGGCAGCAGCTACCCAGGTCGTAGAGCAGCAGCCTCCCAAACAGGCGCTGGACCCTAGCTAGGCTGCGGACTATCGTCGACCCGAGGCCCCAAGAGAGAGGCGTTGGGCAGGCGTGTGTCGACCCGCGTGCGTCGACCTGAGGACCGCGAGTTTGGCATCTTTTAAATAACCCGGTGGAAGGGGGGGGGGGGGGGGGGGGGGGGGGGGTACACGTCACTCGAAGCGCGTGGAAGATTCTTAGTGTGAGATGGCACCGAGCAGTCCCATTGTGACGTCATCAGCGAAAGCTCGATGTTTTTATTTCGAAGTCTTTGGATATTTTTTTAACATTTTCAGTAATAAGTCGAGAAATAAAGCATGAAATGTTCAGATAAGGTGCTTCCGGCCTCAACGGGAAAAATGTCAACGGAATATGTAAAAACGTGTTGTTTTTTTGCGAAGATGTAAAGACACACACATATACACACATAAATAGACACGTACAAGATCAGAGTTTTAGTGTGTATATATATATATATATATATAGAAATAGATAGATAGATAGACAGACAGACAGACAGACAGATATACTAGACCCAAGTGGAGACCCATTGGGTCTGCTCCCCCAACGCACCGGTTCCCTACGAGTAGCCCCCACGGGGGCCCTGGTCCTCTAACTCAAGCCGTTCCCGAATGTAAGATTCCAGCACTCTCCTACCTCCCTCAGCAGTGGGCTTTAAAAAAATCCAATTGCACTTGCCCTGGGTGTTGCAATAGCAATTCGCCCTTCCCCTCCTGTGAGGTGTAAAGTTCAGAATGTTTGAAATGTGTTGGAAGCTGGCAGAAATGATCTTAACAGTAAAAATCTTGTGAAAATTGGCATTTTTAAAGCTTTAATCGCGAATAACGTGAAATATAGGAAGAAATCTTCAGTGAAGCTGGTCACTGCTACCCGAGCCATTGTGACATCATTAGTTGAAGCTGGTCATTTTTAATTCAAAGTCTTTTGATTTTTTTAAACTTTAACCAGTAATAAGTCAAGAAATAAAGCATAACATGTTCAGTTAAGGTGGTCTCTGCCTAGAGGGGAAAACTGTGAATCAGAATATGTAAATATCTTGTTATAGTTGGCATTTTAAAAAGCTTAATAGTGAAAACGTCAAATATAGGATGAAATCTTCAGTGAAGCTGATCACTGCTAACCGAGCCATTGTGACGTCATCAGTTGAAGCTGGTCATTTTTATTTAAGTCTTTTGACTTTTTTAGACTTTTCATCAGTAATGTCGAGAATGTCGAGAAATAAAGCATAAAAAGTTCAGTGAAGTTGGTCTCTGCCTCGAGGGGGAAAATGTCAATCAGAATATGTAAAGATGTAATCGTTACCGCGTAGCTTTTTTGCGAAGATGTAAAGACAACCACATATACACATACAAGATCAGACTTTTAGTAAGTACTAAGTGGGACCAATTGTGTCCCAGCATCACACGGGAGGGCTAGTCCCCCAACGCAATATTCCACCTCTCCACCAATTCCAATATTGGTGGCCAGTGGGGGGTGGCGGCTTTCTGGAGCGTTAGTATGGGTGTTGTGGGTTGAAGGGACTGGTTTCCAGAAGGCTAGTATGGACATTGTGGGCCGAATGGATTCTTGGGCTGGGGGCTCAGTCACTCAAGCCTGTTGTGCTGGCAGCTCACTCACTCATGGCTGGTGGGCAGTTAATTCACGGCTATTCCTTGAAATTCCATTCCACCAAATTCAAGTGCAGTTTCATACCATTTCAAGCAGGGTGCAAGGCCACTAAAGACAACTAGTTGTGATTCTCCCTCCTCCATCTTGCAGAGACTGAACCATGCCCACACTTCTGGGTTTTATAGTCCCTCCCCCTCCCACCTGAAGGGGCGTGTCCTTCATGGTGTGATTGATAGGAGAGAGAATCTCAACATTTTTTAAACACTAATAACTCATTTATTTTTCATCGATGGGAAAAAAGATGGACAAAAATCACAGCCTTACGTGGTAGCGTTTTTTTCTAAAATCAATATAAACGCAAGCAGGAAGTGATCAAGATTAGACTTTTAATTATATAGAAGGCAACTTTAATTAAGCAAGGCAACTTTAATTAGGCAAGGCAACTTTAATTAGGCAACACAGCTTGGAAATGCAAAGGCAACACAGCTTTAGCATTTCCAAACTATATTTTCAAAACAAATTAACGGCACTGACAGGTCAGTAAAACCACTCACAATTTAGTAGATATATGTTCAGAGTTATTCACCGCTCAGACTGAGAGACGTGACCCTGTCACGCCCCCACCTTGCAGAGACTGACTGAGGCACTCAACACTTCCGGGTTTTATAGTCCCTCCGGAAGGGGCTCCAGGAGAGAGAATCTCAGCATTTTTAAAACACTAATAACTCTTATTTTTCATTGATGGGAAAAATCCTCTTGTCCTGCGCAGCGGAGGGGGACTCTGAGTAAGATGGCCAAAAATCACAGCCATAAGTGGCAGCATTTTTTCTAAAATAATATACAGAACAACAGGAAGTTGTCAAGATCAGACTTTTAGTAATTATATATATGATATATGACATGATTATATGATATGATGATAGTCATAGATGACATCATGTTCGATACAGACATTTTTTATTCTGAGCAACATTTGCATCCAATAGTCAAGGATGTTTATTTGTCATATGCAACAGGTGCAGAAAAATAAAATTATTTCTCGCTACAGCTTTATACCACAGTAACACAACAAATAAATATACAATAAATGTTAATACAATAAATTATCAGTTATTACCAGGTACCATATTGTAATAGTGCAAGCCAAAGTTTGTAAAACAATATACAAAGTTCCAAGTAGCTTGTTGCTGAGTTAGCGATGTGGTTATGGTTGTGCAGTGTGGTTCACGAGCCTGATGGTTGATTGGAAACTGATCTTCAATCTGGAGGTAACAGTTATTAGGCTCCTGCACCTTTCTCGTGATGGAAGCAATGAGATGACACCTTTGGGAGAATTGTGTGGGACTTTGATGATGTTAACTGCCTTCTTGAAGCAGTGCTTCCTGTAGATTCCTTCATTGGTGGAGAGATTAATACCCATGATGGATCGGACAGTGCGCACCACTGTCTGCAGCCTCCTCTCCTTGAGCATCTCAGCTACTTAATCAAGCTATGATGTAACCAGTCAGTGTGCTTTTATCAATCGGTTACTTTTTCTCGCGATATCCTTAATATTCATGAGGATGAACAGGCCTTGGTGCAAATTAGGAAATGTTTAGACTTTTGGATGTCCTTGAGTGTATGGACAATAGAACAAGGGGTGCAGACCTAGTGTGGAATAGTCTTGCCTAAAGTTAACAAAGGCACTAACAAGCACTTATGCAGCAGAAGAGGTGAGCTTGTGGCATCATGAAGGTGGAAATAAGGGGTCTTGCTGATCGATGTTGCGACTGAAAGCAGTAAAGGAGCTTATTACCAACTTGGATTATTTATCCCCTCCAAAATAATAATGTTCATAATGTTTGCATATATATTTTTAGGATTACAATGATGAAATTAGACAACAACAACTGCAGGAATTATCATACCTGAATGGTACACCAGAAAGTCCAGAAACTCCAGCAGTCCGGGGAAAACCAGTAAGGGGCCGTGGAGCAATTGCACCAACTCTAACCAGGTGAGATTATATGTGTGAAAACTAGTGGTACAGTTTTTTGCAGGCTAAATTACTACTTGATTTCAGAATAAGTTTTGATGACACACTTTGCCAATATTAAATTTTGAAATATATTATCTCAGGTAAAATATTTGTCATTTTACTGGTCCAATGCTTGTATATATTTAAAGAGTAGACGACCTCAACGATGAAAACGTAAATGCGCATTAGTTTAACTACCTAGAAAGCAAGAAAAATGAAGAATTTGTGCATATTTGGCAATCCCAGATTAAGGATTCAGAATTAAAGAACCAAAAGATCAGAATCTTAACATTTTGAATTAATTTAGAAGTTATAGATCACTTTTAGATACAGAGATATTTTGTCCAATTCTGGTCACGGCACTATAGGAATGGTATGGTTAAATTTGGGAGAATGCAGAAAAGATTCACAAGGATGTTACCTGGATCGAGTTAACAGAATAAATTGGACAGGCTAGCTCTGTTTTCCCTGATATGAAGGAGGCTGAACTTTTAAGTAACAGAAGTATATAAAATTATGAGGTATGGGTTTCTAAAATGAAGGCACATGTTTAAGGTGTGAAGGGGAATGTTTATGGTGGAACTGAAGAGGAAATATTTCATGGCAAAGTGGTAGTTGTATGGAATGAGCTGCCAGAAGAAGGGGTAGAGGTGGGAGTAGTAACAACATCTGAGAAGTATCTGGAAAGGGACTTAACTGAGCAAGGCATGGAGGGATATAGAATTAATGCAGGTAAATGGGATTAGTTTAAATGTGCATGATGGTTGGCATAAATGGAGTGGGCTGAAGAGCTGTGGTGTTGGAATCAATAACTGATTAAAAAATAGCACGGCTGAAGTGCTATGAAGGTATAAATGGTCAGTATTATAAAATCAATCTATAAGTAATTGTAGCTTATAAAATACTAGTGCTAGAGATATTGCTCTGAAGTAAGGCAAACACCTCTTTTCAATTAGTCAATGACAACATTGATGGGGAAAGGTACATAAAGGGTGGTTGAGCCAATAATGTTTGAGGAAAGAGAGAGTTTAGCATGTCCTGATGGAGTTACAGAAAAGTCATGACATAGAAACATAGAAAATAGGTGCAGGAGTAGGCCATTTGGCCCTTTGAGCCAGAACCGCCATTCAATATGAACATGGCTGATCATCCAAAATCAGTACCCTGTTCTGGTTGGCTTTTTCCCCATATCCCTTGATTTTCTTGGCCCTAAGAGCTAAATCTAACTCTAAATCTAATCTTGGAAACATCCAGTGAATTGGCCTCCACTGCTTTCTGTGGCAGATAATTCCACAGATTCACAACTCTCTGGGTGAAGAGGTTTTTCCTCATCTCAGTTCTAAATGGCCTACCCCTTATTCTTATACTGTGACCCTTGGTTATGGACTCCCCCAACATTGTGAACATTCTTCCTGCATCTAGCCTGTCCAATCCTCTAAGACTGTTATATGTTTCTATAAGATACCCTCTCATCCCTCAAAATGCCAGTGAATACATGCCCCATCAACCCATTCTTTCATCATATGTCAGTCCCACCATCCCAGGAAATAACCTGGTGAATCTACACTGTACTCCCTCAATAGCAGTAATATCCATCCTCAAATCAGGAGACCAAAATTACAACCAATACTCCAGGTGCGGACTCACCAGGGCCATGTACAAATGCAGTAGGACCTCCTTGCTCCTAAACTCAAATCTTCACACGATGAAGGCCAACATGCCATTTGCTTTTTCACTGCCAGCTGTACCTGCATACTTACTTGCAGAGAAGATAAAGTTATAAATGTAATGTACAAAAAGTCTTGAATTTTACTGGATGTTTTTGTTGGCAAGTGAAGAAAATAAGGAGAATGTCTGTGGTGTGTTTTCTTAATATTAGATTGTAAAAGCTCACTAATCTACAAAACGCCAACGTTTATTTTAGAAGCTTTAAATTATTTTTTCTGACATGCAAACAGGTGCTTTATGACATTTCCCTTTTGCCCTGCATCAGAGGCCGTGGTGGAGTTCCTCCACCCGCATCAGCAGTCCCACGAGCAGGGCCAGTTCCCAGAGGAGCACCTCCTGGTCGAGGTCCTGGAACTAGAGGACGAGGAGCTCCAGCGCCAAGAGCAAGGGGAGCACCGAGTTATAGGCCTCCACCACCTCCAGTACAAGATTCTACATATGGTGAATATGTAAGTAAATCACCTCCTATATTGATGATTGATGGGATGATGGGTGTAAAATAAAGTGGTATCAATTTTAATTTTGAAATAAATTGTGAAAATGCAACTAGGAATCTGAAAGTATAAAATTACTATTAGAATTGATTATCAGTAAAACAAAATGGATCACGAGCTGTTCCACAACTTTGAGGAGAGCAACTGAACAATAAACTTGATGGATAAGTTTAATTAATAAAATAATTGAGATATGAAAATAGCAAACATGGCAAATTAATTCTGCCTCTGCATGTAGAGATATTCAACATTATTCCAACTAGTGTGTAGAAGCCATGGATATTGTTGAACATTAAATTCCACGCATAAAGTCCACATAGGGAATACCTTTTGGTCTGGTTGATTTCACTGAGATGGTTTTGTTTTGCCTATTTATAAAATTTAATGATCTTGATTTGGTTCAATAATTCAAATTTCCTCATGATTTCACACTTCCTAATGCTCCACTTGTGAATGACCGACCAATGAAACTCACTCAGCCTCAACCAGAGACCTTTTACTGTTTTACCCAGTGCGTTGTTTTTATTGAAATAACATATCAAAATCATACAGTTCCCTCCTTTTAGAGTTTTTTCTCCAACTGTTTTGTCATCTGTAATAAGTTTATTTTTACAGTGAATCAGCACTGTTGACCACATTTTTAGTTCTCACTCCCTAAACTTTAACTTAACATGAGCAGTAGTAAGGAGAATATCAAGCAGTGTTGTATTATTGCTGAGTGTGCCTCAGGTGACTCTAATCTAGCATGCCTGATCTGATTATAAATGTGGAGTATATCCATTGTGACCAATTTCACCTGCTGCCAGAAATTAACTTTTTTTTAAATTGGTTACTCATTATATATTTTTGGAAGTTCATGCTGTAAATTTACCTCACCTTTTAAAAAAGTAATTGATGAAGGGGCTAAGCATTTGGATGAATAAAAATCAGGTTATAATACATTTAATTGAGAAAGTACTTGACATATTTTTAAATTTAAGTTTGTACCTTTGGATGATTTATGACAGTTGAACATCCTGAACTAAGATTTTGGTAAACATGGAAACTATAACCACTGCCACAGGGAGCTGTTTGTGGTTTATAATAAGGAATACCTCATATAATTATAGATTAAACACTATTGAGATTTACTATGTACACATTTAAAAAGGACAGGGAAATGACTAATAGCAGTTTTGCAAACTGTGTTCCTATACTACCTCATTTCAGTGCTTGAAATTTGCAAAATAACCCAGGGGTGAACTAAAATCAGATAATAATCATAACTGGTGCAGACCAGTTGAATAGCAATGTAATATTGATAATGCACTAGATGGTGACTGGTTAATGTATCAATGTTACAAAATTTTGAAATTTTAAAAATCAAGTCTGCAATTTATCCCATCAGATAAAGCATAAAAAGAAGTTTAATTTGATACCTAATTCACTTTCATATCTTCAGTATTAAACAAGTTATGGCCATTTTCATACTCAGAAATTAGCATCTTGTTCCCTCTTGCTTTTCCATTGACATCGCACAAAAGTTGTGATCGAGGACAGTCAAAAGCCCATAACTTTCTTAAAAATTAAGAGAACTGAATGAAATTTTCAGTTATTATAGATTGAAGCATTCTGAAACAAATATGAAACATCTTACTTGGATGACCTGAAATTAAAGCATATAATTAGTTAGTTACCTAATTGTAGCTAATTACAAAATTGACGGACGGAAATGGTAATAAATATCCAGACTGCCTTGAAAATTCAAAAATGTGATATTCTCAAGTTCAGAACTTTATTAATATTATAGTGTTATATGCTGTATGTTTGCAACAGATAGGTAAATACATTACAATTTCTAGCAATAGACCAAGTCATTATGGAGAAGATCAGTTTCTAGCTGGTACATTGGCATATCATAATCAGTAGCATCATCATACTCCTCAGATTGTAACCAATAAGCAAATCTGTACACCTTGTTTTTCCTCAACTTTTCAATTTAGGCGTTGTAAACTACAAGTTTTTGCTCTTCAAACCACGCATGACATGCCTTTCTGCCCACTACTTTCCCATTAAGAATGTCCTGTAGATCATCACATTTGGAGTAGTACAAATTTGGATAATCTCTGCGAATGCTGTCTAAATCACTCTTTTGCTGGGCATTTGGATTGACAATTGTGCATTTTTTCTTCGGAGACACCCGTTTAAAATGTAAAGGAAAAAAAAACACTGAACAGCATTAACAGAAACAAGTTATTATTTGCAGTTTTAGAAAAAAAGGTAGAAATGATAAAGTTAAACGAAATAGCAAAAATACCCAACAAAAAATTCATATTCATCAGTTTCATCAAATCAATTAAATTCATCTAATCAATTAAATTCATCTAAATTCAATTACTAGATCTAAACATCTATCCATTTCTTAAGAAAAGGCTAAATGTTTTAAATAGCCTAAGTATCCAAATAACAAACTAATCCCATTCACACAAGAATTCACAATATAACATGATTTTTAAATCTCACTGTCTTGAACATATATGTCAAATGGAAGGAATTTAATGTTTAATTCCCATAAATTAATCTAGAAACATCCACTCTACATATAATCAAAATTATTATTTTTTTGCACAATACATGTGACTAAAACTGTTGTGAATATTTAGTGAACAAATATTGACTGGATAGACAATTACACAAAATATAGACGATTTATGACATGATTGTCCAAATGTCTTGCGAGGTGGTGTTTCTGTAATGCGATCGATTGGAACGTTGTCGTGAATTTTAACCTGATATCGGCAGGCAAAGACCTGGCCTAATCGTTTGGGGACTAAATAACATTTTCGCATTGTAAAATTAGACTAAAGCCACCCCAAGAAGCAAGATTATATGTGAAATACACGACTTACCCTTTGTTTTGTCCTGATATTACGATCCGTCACGTTGAAGGCGTTGAGAGCGTTCAAAGTCGCTTTTTACTTTAACCCAACTATTAAATTGTCCAGCGATTTTTGTTTTTAAACGGGAACGTAAGTCCGATCGATTCTTCTTCATCGACTAGCAGCCCGAGGAAATCCCTCTCCGACAAGCGATACAAACCTGCATTTTAAGCCCGCCCCCCAAAGGTGCCGTAGTCGCACACACAGCCAGTGGCAGATCTGCAGCGCCGCTGAAGGTAGGTTTTGTAATATCGCTAGTTAATGCATAAATCTTCGTCAAGATAGGAAAGTGGTACTCCTCAAATACGATCTTTGAATATTTTATAAACTGCCTTGAATGTGGAGATTGATTAAAGAAAGCATGCTCCATCAAAACTGGGATGCATACAAGCCTAGATTTCTGTGGAGTAGAATGAAAAGAAAATGATGGAAGATCTCAGTGGGCCAAGCAGCATCCTTAGGGAGTAATACCACATCAGTAATATTGCTGATGAACAATCATTAACCTACAACATGAACTCATTTTTTCCCTTCTCTCCATGGGTGCTGCATGTCCAGTTCTTGCACCATACTCAAATCCTTTTGCTATGAAAGCCAACATACCATTCGCTTTCTTTACTGCCTGCTGCACCTGCATGCCTACCTTCAATGACTGGTGTACCATGACACCCAGGTCTCGCTGCATCTCCCCCTTTCCCAATCGGCCACCATTTAGATAATGGTCTGCTTTCCCGTTTTTGCCACCAAAATGGATAACCTCACATTTATCCACATTACACTGCATCTGCCAAACATTTGCCCACTCACCCAGCCTATCCAAGTCACCTTGCAGTCCCCTAGCATCCTCCTCACAGCTAACACTGCCCCACAACTTAGTGTCATCCGCAAACTTGGAGATATTGCCTTCAATTCCCTCATCCAGATCATTAATATATATTGTAAATAGCTGGGGTCCCAGCACTGAGCTTTGCGGTACCCCACTAGTCACTGCCTGCCATTGTGAAAAGGACCCGTTTACTCCTACTCTTTGCTTCCTGTTTACCAGCCAGTTCTCTATCCACATCAATACTGAACCCCCAACGCCGTGTGCCGTGGCCTGCAATGGAGCTGTATCCCTCCATGTCTTTCTTAAGCAGTTGTCCAAATGTCTTTTAAATATCGTAATTCTATTGCTTCTATCACCTTCTCTGGAAACTTGTTCCAGATAGCCACCACCATCAGTTGCTGAAATAATCCCTCGGATTCCTTTAAATCTCTTTCTGGTTTTTAATTTTTCTGTGGATATTTGGCAGCTTTAGTTCTGAAATTCCAGTCTTTTGGGGTCTAGATTTCATACTAATCATGCACTGTCTTTCCGCTGACTGGATAGCACGCAACAAAAGCTTTTCACTGTATCACATGACAAGCTGTATCACATGACAAGAGCACTTAAGCACGTTAATTTTCCAAAGAATTTGATATGTATATTACAACAGATTTTTTTTTTTTAGTTTTCTGCTATTTTCAATGGTAGCGTTTTACAGTTAAAAAATTATAGACCCAGTGGAATTTTAAACCTTTTCAAAATTGCTTTTTAAATATACAAGTAAATCTAGATCATAGATGCCTCAAGCAACTGCTTTAATACTTAGAACATTTGCTGATGTCAGAAAGGGACTTGAATTGAGCTACTTCAGAAAATAGTGCATTTTCCTTTTTCAAGTTGCATGTTTCATTAATATTACTTTTTTTTGTTGAAATGGCATTATATATCCTTCATACTTTCAACATATGAGAATTCTACTTCATTTAAAATTGAATACATTTTAACATATTTGGATTGGGCATCACCAGTAACCTGAAGCAGTGAGAATTTCAAGCTGGTCTCTAGTACATATTTTAAGAGATGAATATTCTAATAATAGTGTTAAGTGTAGAAATAAAGATTCATGTCATGCTCTAATGTGCCCTCGGGCTATCCCAATGCACTTTGCAACCATTGGATTACTTTTAAAGTGCAATATGTGTAAAGTGTAGGTAAAGGCACAACAATTTACACAATCAGATCTAGTTGGCAAATGAAACTAATAATAACATATATCAATTTTGATATTGGCTGAAAAATGCTGGGGAGCACTCCTCAGATTAATCTTCACCTCCAAAATTTGTCATCTTCAATGTGCAGAGATGCTTAATCACATAACAAAATGGGCTCCAAAAGGTCTCCTGTGGTGGCTTGATGCAATACGTGGATGATGTTTATTTGGAGTCCTACAGCACTGAAACAGGCTCTTCGTTTCAACTTGTCTGTACTGTCCCATGATATCCTATCTAAACTAGTCACATTTTCCCCCGTTTGGCCCATATCCCTCTGAACCTTCCTATTCATATACTTGTCTAAATAGGTAGGGGGCGCCGTCCTGTGTAGTGGCTGCCTAGCCAGCAGCTGTCCGTCTTTTCCACTATTTTTTTTATTTTTAGTGAGTTTTAATGTTTTGTTTTTAGGTGGTCTAGACTTTTTTATGTGGGGGGAGGGGGGGGAGGGGGAAACTACTTTCTAGGGTCCCTTCTGGTCGGAGAGGCAGCTTTTCTCCGGGCTGCACCGTCGACCCGTCCTCGCGGCCTACCAACGGGCCTGGAGCGGCGTTTTCCTGAGGGACCGCCTAGCACCTCGACTTCGGCGGCGGCACAGCGCTGAAGCGCTATCGCGGAACGGAGCGGGCGATGCCTTGCCTGGGTCACCGCGCCGGAGCTCCGGTGAGCTGAAGACCGCCGAGAAAAAGAAAAAAAACATTGCGGAGCTGCGGGTCTGTGGAGCGGCCAGCCGCGGGCGGCGGCGCTGAACTTAACAACGGGAGCCTGGGATCTCTCGATGAGAACGCCAGTGGTGGAGCTCCAACCGGCGCGGCCTTGTCGGCTTCGGAAGCCGCGGTCTCCAGTAAGGAAGCGGCCGTTCCAGGTGTTCCAAGCCGCTGAGAGGATTCTCCCGACGCCGGAGCAACATCACCCGGCGAGAACGGCCTGGAACATCGGGCCTCCGTAGGCCTCAATAGGCCCGACTATGGGCGAACTGGGGATGGGGACTGGACATTGTGCCTTCCCTCATAATGGAAACCATTGTGGGGGGATGTTTCTATGTTAAAGATCATTATTATTGTTATGTTTTGTGTTACCCTTTCTGGCTTGAGCCTCCCCTTCACCACCTCCAGTTTAAATTCCAGTTGGAATATTTGGAGGACCAAGCAACCAAGTACCAAGTACCAAGTGTATTTTAAATGCTGTTTTAGTACCTGCCTCAACTACCTCTCTGGCAGCTCATTCCATATACCCTCTACCTTCTGATGAAAAAAGTTGTTCCTTGGGATCCTATTTATTCTTGCTTCTCTCTCCTTAAAGGTATGTCCTCTGGTTCTTGATTTCCCTACCCTGGGTAAAAGACTTTGTGCATTTACCATATTTATTCCCCTGATGATTTTATATACCCCTATAAGATCACCGGTCAGCCTCATGTGCTCCAAGGATTAAAGTCCTAATCTGCCCAACCTTTCCGTACTGCCCAGCCCCTCAGGTCCTGGCAACATCCTACATGGTGAATCCAAAATGGATAAAAAATGGCTTTTATTAAAATCGGACAATGTGCACTTTAACCACATGTGTTTTGTTACAAATCTCAAAAATTGTGGAGTACAGAGGCAAATAAATAAATTATGGGTCTTTGGCCCAAACATTATGGAGGGCACTGTATACTATTTCACCATCTACCTCAAATTCATTCATCAGATGCATTAAAAAGGCTTGCATCTATCTCATGGGTGTCTAGAGGTTGTGAAAATATAATGTTCCAGTAATACACACAAAAAGCTGGAGTAACTCAGCTGATCAGACAGCATCTCTGGAGAAAACGAATATGTGACGTTTCCGATCGAGACCCTTCTTCAGACTGAAGAAAGATCTCAACCCGAAATGTCATATATTCCTTTTCTCCAGAGATGCTATCTGACCCGCTGAGTTGCTCCAGCTTTTTGTGTCTATCTTTGGTTTTAAACCAACATCTGCAGTTCCTTCCTACATATAATGACCCAGTAATGTTGGACTAATGAAACATGGTTGTTTGTTAGTGTACAGAGTGTTTTTAGAACATTCTCTTGTTTTCTTTGCCCATGTGGTTGGTGAGGGTGATGCGTTTACAGATGTGGTTGATCTAGATTTTACAGTGAATAGTAGATAAACTATTTTATGAGCCATGTTTGTTCAAGTCAGAATCCCTTGGATGTTAAGGAGTAACAATATATCCTTTATCAGCAATTGAAGTTAGCATGTACAAGGCATGATTAGTAAGTTTGCAGATGGAACTCAAGCAGGTGGTATTGTAAACAGGACCTCTTCGGAATGTTTACCTTGTTGTTGTGAAGAGGCTTGCATGCCCCAATGATTCCGAGAGCGATGTTGTCGGAAGCAGCAGCTTTTGGTAGAGCCAGCCATGGCGGTAAGGTCGAGGATGACGGTCCAGACTAAG
This sequence comes from Leucoraja erinaceus, assembly GCF_028641065.1. Lineage (NCBI taxonomy): Eukaryota > Metazoa > Chordata > Chondrichthyes > Rajiformes > Rajidae > Leucoraja > Leucoraja erinaceus. Next base: position 19,863,459 of record NC_073380.1, read on the forward strand.
AATGATCCAAGCTACAAGACCTCAACGACGGTCCAGGTGGAGAACGCGAAGGTTAGTGGCTTGTGGTCCGTAAATGCAGTAAACGGCCTCCCCTCCAGGAAGTAGCGGAAATGATGTACGGCGAGATACAGGGCAAGGAGCTCATGGTCAAAGGCGCTGTAACGGCGCTGAGCATTACTGAGATGTCTGCTGAAGAAGGCGAGTGGCTGCCAGCATCCATCAACGAGCTGCTCCAACACTGCCTCAACCGCAACCTCAGAAGCGTCCACCGTCAGGGCGGTCGGGGCGTCCTCTCGTGAGTGGACGAGCATCGTAGCCTCAGCCAGTGCCTGCTTAGCCCTCTCGAATGCCGCTGTTGCTTCCATGGACCAATCAACCTCCCTGCGATGACCAGCAATCAGGTGGAAATGCGGACGCATGACTTCGGCCGCTGATGGCAGGAAGCGGTGATAGAAGGTCGGACGGGGGAACCTGCGGACAGTGTCCACCCTGGCCAGCAGAGGCACCACCCCATGTGCAATCACGCGGTGGCCGAGGAAGTCGATAGCTGTCACCCCGAAACGGCACTTGGACGCGTTGATGGCCAAACCAAAGTCGCTGAGGCGCTGACACAGCTGACGGAGGTGGGTGCACTGCTCCTGCTGCGAGCGACTGGCTACGGGTATGTCATCCAAGTACATGAAGACGAAGTCCAGGCCGCGGCACACACAGTCCATAAGCCGCTGAAAGGCCTGCGCAGCGTTCTTTAACCCAAACGGCATCCGTACAAATCCGAATAGACCAAATGGTGTAATAATGGCTGTCTTCGGGATATCATCGGGGCATGACCGAAATTTGATTGTGCCCTCGCACGAGGTCCATCTAGGAGAATAGGGATGCTCCGGCCAGATGGGCATTGAAGTCCTGAATGTGCGGGACCGGGTACCTGTCGGCGACGGTCGCATCATTCAGGCGACGGTAATCCCCATATGGGCTCCAGCCCCCGTTCGTCTTAGGGACCATGTGGAGCGGTGACGCCCATGGGCTATCGGAGGGACGCACGATGCACATCGCCTCCACCGGGCGGCCTCCCGAGCCAGACGAAGCTTGTCTGGCGTGGGACGACGCGCCCGGGCGTGCACAGGCGGGCCGGTAGTGGGGATATGGTGCTCCACCCCGTGCTTGGGGATGGAGGTGCGGAAGTAGGGTTCAAGAATGTCTGGAAAATCTGCCAGGATGCGCGCGAAAATCACATCCACGGATGACAGGGGGCCATCAGGGCGTGATACGGGATCACCAATGCGGAGGAAGACCGGCTCCTGCGTGACAGAGTGCATCAGGCGCCGCCGCTTGACATCCACGAGCAGTGAATTGACTCGAAGGAAGTCGGCGCCCAGCAGCGGCTGGGAAACGTCGGCAATGACAAACTTCCATGAAAAGGAGCTGCGGCCAAAGTTGAGGGGGATGGTGCGAAACCCATAGGTGCGAATAGCACTCCCGTTCGCCGTGGTGAGGAGGGGGCCTCGTTTGCCCGCACGCATGTCAGCGATGGAGGGAGGCAGAACACTCACTTCTGCACCAGTGTCCACGAGGAATCGACCTCCAGTGCGGCGATCCCAGGCGAAGACGCGATGCATTGTGCCAGCCGCCGAAGGAATCACTGATGACCGGCCCCTTCGTTCCCGGGAATAAACAAGGTGGGCGACATAGCCTGGCTGCAGCTCCCCAGCGACCATGGTAATAGCACCAACGCCCTTTGCTGGCGTCTGGTGGAACTGCAGGCGAATTAGTCTGGTTTGAACGCCAGCGACCTCTGTTGGCGTTGGGTGGAACTGCAGGCTGGCCATGCTGGAAGGACGTACCTACAGTTGAATGCGCAATGGCAGCCGGATTTTGCCGCGGGGGTCGACTGGGAGCAGTGGAAACGCGGTCGATAGCGGTCCCGACCTGCTCTGATCCTCCAAACGCCGCGGGAAGGACGGTCAACGCTTCCAGGTTCTGATGGCGGGAATTCCACAGCTCGTCGGCTTGATCATGCAGCGCCCGCATGTCGGTAAATGGATCCCTGGTGAGCTGCAGGTGGATGTCGAGCGGTAGCTGCTGCAGGTATTTAAATAGAAAGCAAGGTTCATGGTCCCCCGAGGAATCGCCAGAGTCGGAACACCAGCCAGCGCGGCCTGCCGATTTCGGATGCCGCAGTCTCCGAGTAGGGAGCGGCCGCTCCAGACATTTTTCCAAGCCGCCGATGAGTGTTCACCCGACAGCGGAGTTCCAGCTTTCCGGCAAGAGGGCCTGTAAACATCGGACTGGCTGCGGAGGCCGCAAATAGGCCCCGACCTCTGGGTGATTCACAGAGGAAGAGGACTTAACTTTATGATGGCTTTCCCCACAATGGAACATTTTGATTTTGTTGTGGGGGGGCGTTCATGTTGAATTCTATAATGTGTTGTGTCATTTTTTCTTATTTTTAATTTTTCTATGGATGTACGGAAACTTAATTATTTATTTTATGTAAAGCATTTTGGTTTCAACGCGAGTTGATTTAAATGTGCTATATATAAATAACATTTACTTACTACTTACTTACTAAACAGCACTGTCAGTTTAGCGTGTGGGAATTTAAAAGAACAGCGCTATGGGTTCTAATTATAGCGCTACCAGCCTGAGCGCTATTGCCTTTACACAAAGCGCTATGTCCACAGCATTATGGGACACAGAGTGTTCGGGAAGGGAGAAGGAGAGAGGGAAGGAGGAAATACGAGAAGGAGGGAGGAAAAAGGGAAGGATAGGGGGTGGAAGAGGGGGAGGGGGAGGGAGAGAGGGAGGGAGTTAGGGAAAGAGGAAGGAGGGAGAGAGAGTGAGGTGAGGGAGAGGGAGGCTTCCAAAATTGCTTCTGTATTATCTGGTGCTGAAACCAGGGAAGCAACTGTTCAAACAGAAGTAAACAAAGAGATGGCAATGAATGCACTGTAAAGTAAGGTGCGTAGAAGACATGTCAATTGGTAGCAAAGTTATGCATTCTTGTACTCTTACATGGGTATGACCGCACATAAAAATCAACATTTTTTTCAGCAAAATGGCACCGCGTAAAAATACTGATTTCCTCAAAATAGTGATTTTCAGGTACTAGAATACTGAAATTAACAAAACTTGGCAGCTCTGGATAAGTGTGAGGTGTTACACTATAAGATGTCAGACCAGGGCAGGAACTATGCAGTGAATGATTGCCCCCTGGGGGGTATTGTTGAGAAGAGGGATAGGGCATATGTACACAGTTCGCTGAAAATAGTGTCAGAAATAGATAGGTTGGTAAAGAAAGATTTTGGTACATTAGCCTTCATCGGTCAGGCTCCACAATATAGAATATATCAATCTGAAGAAGGGTCTCGACCTGAAACGTCGCCCATTCCTTCACTCCAGAGGCACTGCCTGTCCCGCTGAGTTACTCCAGCATTTTGTGTCTATAGAATATAGAAGTTAGGCTATTCAATTAGGCAAGACATTGGTGAGGCCACACTAAGAGTATTGTGTCCAGTTCTGGTCACCCTGATATAGGAAGGATATGAATTAGCTGGAAAGAGCGCAGATTTACAACGATTTTGCCAGAACTCGAGTGATTTGGCAAGCTAGGACTTTATTCTTTGATGTGCAGGATGTTAATGATCTTATAGAGTTGTATAAGATCACGAGGGGAATTGATAGGGTGAATGTGTGGAGACTTTTAGCCAAGGTAGGGAAATTAGAACTGGAAGGCATAGATTTAAAGTGAGAGGGGAAAACATTTAATAGGAACCTGGACAATGTTTTCACTCAGAGGATGGTAGGTACATGGAATGAGCAGTCAGAGCAGAGGTGGGCAAAACAGAACTTCAAAAGTGTATTCAAGGTTTCAAGGTTAGTTTATTGTCACATGTACCTGTTGAGGTACAGTGCAATTTGAATTACCATACAGCCAGACATACTAAGTGAAAAGCAACAAGACATACAGCCACATAAAATAAAAGTTAACATAAACATCCACCAAAGTGGCTCCCCACATTCCTCACTGTGGTGGAAGGTAATGAAGTTCAATGTTCTTCCTCTTTGTCCTCTCGCGGTCGGGACTATGGAACCATCCGCAGTCGGAGCGATCAAAGCCCCTGCAACCAGCGATCCGAAGCCCTCACTTCAGGGTGATCAAAACTCACGCGTCGGGGCGATTGAGCTCCCGAGTCAGCCTCTTACCAGAGACCGCGGGCTTCATGATGTTAAAGTCCACAGGCCCCAATGTTGGAGCCTCAATCCCCGGCAAAGGGATCGCAAGCTCTGCGATGGTAAATCCGCACCGCGCCCGCGATTGTAGTGCTGGGTCTGTCTCCGTCTCCAGGAATAGGCGTGCCACTCAACGATGTTAGGACGCAATGGGGACGGAGATACGATACGGGAAAAAAATTGCATCTCCGTCGGGGTAAGAGATTGAAAAACGTTTCCCCCACACCCCCCACAGAAAACAAACCAGGGAACACTAAATCGTACTCTTTAACACGTACTAAAATAGCAAAAGCGAAGAAAGGACAGACAGATTGTTCATTCAATTTTTCCCAGATTCATCAGTAGTGTCTTTTTTCCCGTTATTTTTTCATTTGTCAGGTAATGGTATTGCTGGTAATGCTACCATTTCCTAACTCCCCTAGAAAATAGAATATGTTCTCTTCCTGAACAACTGAAGATTTTTTGGTGAATATTATTATTAGGTAGGAGGTTCTTAATTTACCACCAATGTTGTTGCAGGAATAGAGGTACACTTCCAAGCCAGGAATATGTGCAAGTTGGATGTTTAACCATTGACCCGATTGTGTAACCATATTATTTATGAGGCAAGCCTAGTTTTGATTCTATTAATAGTGACTCCCCAGGATGTTGTTATAGAGTTCTTGGTGATCAGACAGCTATTGAATATTATGCATAGTTTTACTGCTCTTGGAGGTAATCATTTCCCTGCATTTTTGTGACATTAATTTTGACTTGCCACTTATCAACCAATGCCTAAATGCTATTAGTTTTTATTATATGCAAACAGGTACTGCATTGTTTTCAGAAGAGTTGTGCCTGGCATTCTGCAAGCATCAGCGAGCATCCCTTGTTTAGACTGATGCTAAAAGGATAATTACTGAAGCATTTGAAGATAGTTGGGCTTGGACTTTGCACTAACTAACTTTTATTTTTATTTTTTTTTATTTTTTATTATTTTTTTTAAAATATTTTATTTTATTAGAAGTAAGTACAGTCATATGGCACCAAAGTGCCTAATATATATTTTCATAATACATTTTATGTACAACTTTTTTTTTTTTTACATTGAAAAAAGATGAGAATAAGAAAAAGAAGTTAGATAGTAAAGGATAGAAAGATGTGAAATATATAGTGTGTGAAGAAAGAGAACGAGTAAATGAAGAAAGTTGAGAGAGAAAATAGTGAAAATAAAATAAAATAAAAAAGAAAAGGAGATCATTATTTATAATCTTGACCAACCCTCGTCCAGTCCTGAAACAGTTATTTTTTACAATTGTGTTGCACCATATGATTCCAAAAAAACGACGAATGGAGACCAACTCGTTATGAATTGGTCTGATTTATCCATTAGGAGGAATCGCATTTCCTCAAGATGAGCGGTGTCCAACATACTTGCAATCCACATTTTAAGCGTTGGTATTGATGTACCCTTCCAAAATTTAAGTATTAATTTTTTTGCTATTATTAAACCATAGTTAAAGAATAGATTTTGAGATGTGTTCAATTTATTCCCATCTTCCATTACACCAAATATAATCATTTCAGTATTAGGTTCCATTCTTGTCTTGAATAATTTTGTAAGTATTTCAAAAATATCATTCCAAAATCTATAAAGTTTTATGCAGGAAACTAAGGAGTGTGTTATAGTTGCCTTTTGGGCTAGACATTTATCACAAGTGGCGGATATATTTGGATAAAATTTGTTCAATCTTGTTTTTGAATAATATAATCTATGTACAATTTTAAATTGAATTAGATTATGTCTTACATTAATTGAACATTTGTGAATATATATCAGGTATTTTTCCCATTTAACCTTCGTAATTTTTATCATTAATTCCCGTTCCCACTCTTCTCTAAGTACCTCTGTCGATGGTAGGTCTATATTTAGAATACTATTATATAAATAAGATATTAATTTTTGTGAGTCAGCTTCAATATTCATTGCTTCTTCCAATAAGTCAGGAGTTACTTTTTGATATCCTTGTATATATTTTTTCACAAAGTCGCAAATCTGAAGATATTTAAAATATTGGTTGTTTTTCAATTTAAATTTTAATTGTAGTTGTTGGAATGATAGTAGGTTTCCCATTTCGTACATATCCCTGATCCTTCTAATTCCGAGACTTTCAGACTTTCCCATTGGTTATATGTCTTATCAATAAGAGATGGTTTAAATAAAGGGTTGTTCGCAATTGGCATTAACAGTGATAGATTTCTTAATTTTAAAGATAATTTTATTTGTTTCCAAATTCTTATTGTACCATATATAATTGGGTTCTTCTTATATATTGTGTTATTCAGTTTTTGGGGGGAAAAGAGGATCGTTCCTATATTACAAGGATGGCAATCCTCCTTCTCCATTTTTATCCATTCTGTCTGTTGGGTAGAACTATCCAACCAATAAATCATATTCTTAATATGCACTGCCCAGTAATAATACATAAAATTCGGAAGTGAAAGTCCCCCGACCTCTTTTGGTTTACATAAGTGTTTTTTTGTGATTCTATGTGATTTATAGTCCCAAATATAATTTGTAATGTTAGAGTCTAATTTAAAAAATATATATTTTGGTATATATACCGGTATAGACTGAAATAGGTATAGTAATTGTGGTAGGAAGATCATTTTTATTGCATTTATTCTACCTAATAATGATAAGGGAAGTGTTTTCCAAAATTTAATCAGTGTATTAAGTTTATTTAATAAAGGTATGAAATTAGCATTGAATAATGCTTTATATTTTCTAGTAATCTGAATACCCAAATATTTAAATTTTTCTGTTGCGATTTTAAAGGGGAACTTCAATAAGTGTATAGGTTCTTGAGGTTTTAATGTCATGATTTCGCTTTTGTTCCAGTTTATTCTATATCCAGAAAAAGACCCAAATTCCTCTATTAAGTTTAATAAATTTGGTATGCTCGTTTGTGACTTTGTAATATATAAAAGTATATCGTCTGCATATAATGAGATTTTATTCTTTGAGTCCCTGGTATTATAGCCCTGAATATTCGGATGAATTCTTATACTTTCAGCCAGGGGTTCTATCATAAGGGCAAATAGCAGGGGTGATAGTGCACATCCCTGCCTATTACCCCTTGATAGTTGAAATTTTTGAGATAACATGTTATTAGTTAAAATTCTTGCCATCGGTTTATCATATAATAATTTTACCCATGTTATAAAATTCTCTCCCATATTAAATTTTTGTAGTACTTTATATAAGTATTGCCACTCTACCTGATCAAATGCTTTCTCTGCATCCAAAGAAATAATTGATATATCTTCTTCCTCTACTTTATGCGAGTACATTATATTAAACAGGCATCTCAGATTATTAAATGAGTATCTTTTAGGTATAAACCCCGTTTGATCAGGGTTTATCAATTTACTAATATATTTGCTTAATCTTCTTGCTAAAATCTTTGCTAAAATTTTCTGATCTGTATTTAAAAGTGATATAGCTCTGTACGAGCCCGGATCTTCTAAATCTTTATCTTTTTTTTGGAATAAGCGTAATAGTTGATTCTGTTAGTGTTTCAGGTAGTTTGTTTTCTTTAAAAGCATGGGAGTATAAATTAAATAAATAAGGGGTCGTTATCTCCTGAAATTTTTTATAAAATTCATTATTAAAACCATCTGGTCCCGGTGTCTTACCATTTTTCAGCGATTTTATTGTTTCACCTATTTCTTTGATTGTAATTTGAGCTCCTAGTTCCTCTTGTTCCAAAAGGTCCAGTATTGGAAGATTACAGTTATCTAGAATTTTTTTTATTTTACTATCTTCTATTTTAATTTTAGATGTATATAAGTTTTGGTAAAATTGGGCAAATCTATTATTAATATCTTTAGGTAGTATTAGTAATTCGCCTTTCTCTGATTTAATTTTGGTTATAGTATTTTCCCTTTCTTGTTTTTTCAATTGGCGAGCTAAAAGTTTATGTGGTTTGTCACCAAACTCAAAATGTTCCTGTTTTGTAATTTGGAATAGTCTTATTACTCCTGCCGATAAAATTCGATTAAGTTTAAATTTCAGTAATACTATCTTATTGTGTTTATCTGTCGTGGAATCTTTGGCATTATCCAACTCTAACTGTCTGATTTCTTGTTCTAACAACAATTGTTCTGTCTTATTCTTTTTATTTTGAAAACTTTGATATGAAATTATAATTCCTCTCATAAATGCCTTAAAAGTTTCCCATAATAAAGAAGGCGAAGTACCTGGTATATCATTTGTATCGAAAAAAAGTTTCATTTGTTGTTTTAAATATTGATAGCCTTGCACGTCATTTAAAATATGTGTATTAAACCTCCAAAAAAAATTTTTTACCCGGCATTCCCTCAAATTTTACTGAGAATGTCAACGGAGAGTGATCTGAGATACTACTAATGTGGTATGTTGGGTTGTTTGTATAAGGCATTAATTTCATGTCCACTAAAAAATAATCAATTCTTGAATAAGTTTTATGCACCGGAGAGTAAAACAAGTATTCCCTTCCAACTGGATTAGCAGATCTCCATACATCTATTATATTAGTATTTTTTATATATGTATTTAGAAGTTCGCTAGTTTTAGATTTTAAATTACTCTTCTTTTGATGATTTATCTAGATATGAATCTAAAACACAATTAAAGTCCCCCCCTATTATCACATTTTGGTAATTAAACTCTGATATTATGTCAATAATTTTATCAAAAAATTGGGGGTTATCAAAATTCGGAGCATAAATATTTATCAAAGTTAGTGGGGTTGCATAAATTTCACCCGAGACTATAATATACCTTCCCTCTTTATCTGATATAGTATTCTTTAATTTAAAAGGAATACCTTTCCTAATAAGAATAGCTGTACCCCTAGATTTAGAAGTAAATGAGGAGTAGTATGTTTGGCCTATCCAATTCGCCTTTAATCTTATTTGTGTTTGTTGTTTCATGTGTGTCTCCTGCAAAAACATTGTCGCTTTTCAACGATTTTAGTTGGGCAAAAATTTTACCCCTCTTAATTGGTTCGTTGGCACCCCTTATATTCCAACTACAAAATGTAATTCCTCCATTCTTTATTTGTCTATCGTCTTGCATTGTAATCAGGGTAATATTCCTGAATCATATGGTGCAACCAAATACCTCAGAATTTTAGGACTTGGGTGGTCATCCCGGTTTATTAGATTTATATTGCATCTCCTTCTTGTAAAGTGCCTTAGAAAAAGAAAAAAAGAATGTGATATACAATTACTTTCAAAAAAATTAAACAGATAAAAATCTTGATTGTGCTTTAAAAAAAAAGCGCTATTAAGGTATCTAAGGGAAGATACCTTAAGGACAAATAGCCATCAATGATGGCAAAAAATGTATCGACCTCCGCGATGTTGTTATACATTGAGCTCCTCCCCCTTGGTGAATCCTCATAAAAAGTTACATACCGTTTCATATTTTGTCTTTTCTTATATGAGTTTATCAAACCAGTGCGTGACAGCCGAGAGAAAGAATAAAAAATAAAAAAAATAAAAATTATCAGGAAGAGACATAAGGAGTAAAAAAAAAAAAACCCAAAACAAATATAGAACACAACATATACACGATTATATAAGTATATATGTCCTTCCAATTATCCAATCTTAATCTAATCTAAACTTTCCAATATATATCCCCCCAGGATTCTTACATAATATCCCATTCTATAACTACCATACATCATACAGGCCGGTACCAAAGGGTTAACTACCGTACAAGCAGGTGCCAAGGGGTTAAACTTTGAGCTTTTCATCCAAGGTTAAATATAACCACGCTCTCTGAATAACACATTCCAACGAGATAAGCTTTTTAATTGTCTGGTTAGCTTGGCCATTTTAATCAGTTCAAAGCTCTGTAAAAAGTTCAATCTTCTTCTTTGTCGGCAGCTTGCCCCGATGTTTTCTTAACGATGTCCTCTGCATACTTTAAAGCTTTTCCGGGCTCTGCAAATGAACGTTCAACGCCGTTATAAGATACCTTCATTTTTCCGGGAAAGTAAATTCCATATCTTACTCCCGGGACATCCCTCAAAGTGTGTAAACAATCTCATTTTCTGGACTACTTCAGGAGAGTAATCGCGAAATATTCGCACATTATCCCCACGGTATGTTAGCTTCTTGCCATGAGTGATCTTTTTCAATATAAATTCCACTGAAGAGATGTCACGGAATTTCACGATTATCTGTCTTGAATAATTTTTTCCTCTTGCAACATACCCAACTCGGTTAGCGACGTCTATTCTTGGTTCTTCTGACAGTTCAAAGACATCTTTGAGCAAATCAGTAACGAAAGTACATGCTTGAGATTCATGTCCTTCTCGTCCTTCCTTTACTCCGAGAATCCTCAGGTTATATCTCCGAGTTCTTGATTCCAGGTCCAGACATTTATCAGTCATTCTTCCAAGTTTTTCCTCTTCAGTTTTCTGTGATTGTTTCAAACTCTTTATTTCCGAGACAATCTCTTTTATCTCATTCTCCATCTCTTCCATTATCTCATCCAGCTTTCCGATATCATCCTTTACACCTTTAAATTTCTTGTTGTAATCATTTTCAATTCTGACACACTCTGATTTTAATCTCTTATCAAATTCCTTATTCTGCTTTTTCAGTTCTTTTAACTCACTGCAAGTATTATCAATTTTTTGAGAAAGTTTCTCCATGCTAGCCTCCATACTCTGCTTGTTACTTTCCATGTGAGACTCCATACTTTGCATCTTCTCCAGTGTAATGTTAATTGTAGCATTCATATCTAAAAGCAATTGCTTCACCTCTTTCTCCTTCTTGTCTCCTTTTGTTGCCATTTCAAACAGAGACCCTTGGCTGTAAGAATCTTCTTCTTCTGAACCTTCTTCTGTCGTTTGCAGAGTATCCAATACTTTCTCGAGCTGAAGGCTGATAGTGTTTTTCTCTGGCGCCCTTGAACGATTATCTCTGCTCATTTAAACTCATTTAAACACCCGATTTCACCATTAATCTCCCCGATTTTCACGTCTTCTTCTGATGATATCACCCTTACACAACACCAGGCGACTTCGGTGAGTTTTTTTTAAAATCGGTGCTGACTTAAAACGGCTTTTACAATTTTTTACGGGGGAGAAGCTCAATGCCGCGCCTTAATTCTCCATGACGCCGCCGGAAGTCTTCTAACTAACTTTTATAACAATGCCGTGGAGCCAGCATCAAAATTGGAGCCATCTTCCCTTGTGCAATGTATGATTCCAACCATTAGAACATTTTTCCTTGATGCCTTTTGATTTAAGTTTTAGCAGGGTTCCTTATGTGACACTTGATAGCACTGTCTACATTTCACAGCACTTTCTATATTTTGCATCACTTTAGCACTTTTTATTTAGGAGTATATTTGTGGAGCAGGCGTTAGCTGGATTTATATTGGCCTTATAGTGAGTTTTCAACATTGAGTTAGATGCCTTTGTGGTAATGGTATTGGAACAGCTTGGTGAGAGATGCAACTAGTTTTGGAGCAGTTCTCCAGTCGTAGAGCTATGTGGTTGTCTGGTCCCTTAGCTATGTCTTAATCAGCACTCTGAGGAGTACTTGATCCTGTACTTTCTTAAAAATTAAGAGAACTGAAAAAAATTTTCAGTTATTTATAGATTGAAGCATTCTGAAACAAATTAAAGCATATAATTAATTAGTTACCCAATTGTAGCTAATTACAAAATTCAATTACTAGATCTAAACATCTATCCATTTCTTAAGAAAAGATTAACATTTTTAAATATCCTAAGTGTCCAAATAACATTCGCACAAGAATTCACAATATAACATAATTTTTAAATCTCATTGTCATGGATTTATAGGCCAAACTAGACCAAGTGCAGACCCATTGGGTCTGTTCCCCCAACGTGTGGTTGTGGGGGGGGGGTAGGTGGCATGCAGCGTCACACACTAACTAACCCCCCCTCCCCTCCTGCACTCACGCTAATGGAGGGGAGGGAGAGAGAGAGAGAGGGGGACTTTGGGGGGGATGGGGGGGGGGGGGAGAGGGGGGGGGGGGGGGGGTGAGAGGGGGGGGAGGAGAGAGAGGGGGGGGGGGGGGGAAGAGAGGGAGGGGGGAGAGAGAGAGAGAGAGAGAGGGGGGGGGGGGGAGAGAGAGTGCCTTTTTACTTCAACCCAAACCCAAACAACCATTTGCAGGCAGTGCTTTTTTACCTCTAACCATATTTTCATTTTCAAACCAAATTAAGGGTACTCACAGTGCTGTAGACATTTGTCAGTGTCATTCAAAGCTCTCATTGAGGCACACCACTTGCAGAGACTGATTGAGGCACAGCACTTGCAGAGACTGATTGAGGCACACCACTTCCTGGTTTTATAGTCGCTCCCCCTCCCTCCAGCAGGGGCAGCAGAGAGAATGGGGAATGTTGTAAAACCATTAATATCTCTTGTCAATTTTCATCGACGGGAAAATCCTCGGCACACACGCGACGGAGGGGGGCTCTGAGCGAGGTGGCCAAAAATGACGGCCGTAGGTGGCGGCGTACTCTCGGAAACCGCAGCACAGAAAGCCGAAACCGGTCAAGAACAGAGTTTTAGTAATATAGATAGATGGAAGTGTAAAGGGACTTAGTCTGACACACTGTAACCTTTACTAGAGTCTTTATTATAGCACATGGCACACACGTCCCAGCACTGGCTGCACCCAGCCTTCAGGCGTACCAGGACAAAATGGGAGGAGGGGAGGGGAGGAGATCATAGTTATACTGATATGAGAGGGCGTGTTAATGGTGATGAGGTAGCTACATTATAGGTTGCATGCATAAACCATCTACATCCTTTCCCATACAATTTAAACAAAGTTGCAAGAATAGCAGGTTAATTATACAGGACCTGCAAAACTAAGCGAAGTCTCCGTAGCGATCCGGAGCTTTGACAATCCGACCCGAGCAAGTGCGCACAGCACCCTCACCCTCCCCACCCGAAAGAAGAGAGGGCAGAACGGGAACAGGAACAGGGGGGAAGGAGAAGGTCGGCGGGGACCCCAGCTGCAAGGGGGATCCGGCAGGCACTGGAGAACCAGGAGAGAGAGAAGGGGATGAACGAGCGGCAGGTGGAGAGAGAGCGAGACGGGCAGGAGGCGAGCGGACCGGAGACCGGGAAGGGCAGAGGGTGGAAGGCGAGGGACGCGAACCGACGAAGGCATGTTACGGGCAAAGGGCATGTTACTGGAGGGGGGGCACCGCAGGCGGGGGAGAATAAGGAACAGCAGGAGGAGGTTTCGGCTCTCTGACCGCCAACAGGTGCTGGCGGCTGCGACGGTAGATGGTGCCCTCATAGTCTACTAAGTAGGAACGCGGCGAATCGTCGACCCCCACCACGGTAGCGAGCTTGGAGAAACCGGTAGACGTCTGCAAATGGACGACCTGGCCTGGCAGTAGTGGGGAAAGAGGACGGCAGGACTTGTCGTGTGAGCGGCGTTGGATTTCGTGCTTCTGAGCAATTCGCTGCTGGATGGCAGAAGGCTGCAGGACCCTGGGCACCAGAGTTTGCTGGGCAATCGGCATCGGAGGGCGAATAACGCGGGACATGGGCCTTTGGTCAGGCGATTTCATGGTACAGTCTCTGGATATATTCCGAAGGTTCAACAACCCTTGGTAGAAATCACCATAAGAGAGATAGGACTGTTCGAGCAGGTGCTTTGCACTGCGCACAGCGCGCTCAGCCAGGCCATTACTCTGCGGGTACTCTGGACTGCTGGTGTAATGATCGAAGTTCCACTTTGTAGCGAAGGCTTTGAACTCAGCGCTAGTGAACTGGCGGCCGTTGTCAGTCTGTAACCGGACAGCAGATCCAAACGTTGCGAAGTGGCGACGGAGCTTGCTGATGACCATATCCGAGGGGATGGCAGGGAGAAGGTCCACCTCGAACCAATTTGAGTAAGAATCCACCAAAACGAGGTATTGCTTTCCACGCCATTCAAAAATGTCAGCAGCCAGCGAGGACCATGGCATGTCAGGGGCAGGCTGTTGTAGCAGCGGCTGACGCTGCTGATGCGGGGCAAGAGAGGCCACTCTGGCCTTGATGTACTTCGCCATGCCAGGCCAATAGTACTGTTCCTGGGTATGCGAGACGGTGGCGTCAGCCCCTGGATGCCCCATGTGGGCAGCATTGAAGTACAGGTCGTATAGTGAGGCAGGGACGACTACTTTGTGGCCCTTGATGATAATGCCATCGATGAGCACCAGCTCATCACGAACCAGGAAGAAGGGGTGAACGCCAGCAGGTAAAGAGGTGCGCTTGACAGGCCATCCACGCCTGATGACAGCGGCAAGCTGGTGTAGATCGGGGTCGTCGGCGGTGTGTGCAGCCAGGCATTGGAGCTGTTTCGAAGGGACGAAATTCACGTTCAGCACCTGTAGGTCATCCTGTTCGAAGGGGTGCTGGACACGTGAGGTCCGGGGGGCCCGGGACAGCGCGTCAGCCACATGCATCTCGGTGCCCCTTTTGTAGACGATTTTAAAGTCAAAGCGCTGCAGCTGCAGCATCATCCGCTGCAGCCTGGCGGGAGCAACGTGGATAGGTTTGTTTAGGATCGTCACCAGGGGTTGGTGATCCGTCTCGACAGTGAAACTGTTGCCAGAAAGGAAGTCTTGAAACTTTGAACAAGCGAACACAACTGCCAGCAGCTCCTTCTCAATCTGCGCGTAGCGCTGCTCCGTGTCCGTCATGGTCCTAGAGGCATAGGAAACCGGCTGTAGGGAGCCATCATCCTGCAGCTGCAGGCAAGCAGCACCCAGACCAAAACGTGAGGCGTCACACGTCACCACCACCGGACGCTGCAAATCAAAGAACCTCAGAGTGGGTGTGCTGATCAGCTTTTTCTTCAACAGGTCGAAAGCTTGCTGGTGGTGTGGGAACCAGGACCAGGCAATGTCTTTTTTAGTAAGCTGTCTTAGGGGCGCGCTCAGCTCGCTGAGGTCAGGAATGAACTTGCCCAGGTAGTTGAGCATGCCCAGGAAGCGCTGTAGACCGGCAATATCAGTGGGGGCAGGCAGTTCAGAGATTGCGTTCGTCTTTTGGGGGTCGGGCTTCAACCCTTTTGCCGTGAAAATGTGGCCAACGTACGGGACCTCAGGTACACGGAAACGGCATTTTGACGGGTTCAACTTGAGATTTACCTGCCTGGCGCAGTCCAGGATTCTGCGGAGGTTGCGGTCATGCTCAGCCACATCTCTGCCGTAGACCAGAATGTCGTCCACAATAATCGCACAGGGCAGACCTGCAAACAGTTGCTCCATGGAGCGCTGGAATACCTCACTAGCGGAGTTGATGCCGAATGGCATCCGCAAGAATTTAAACCTGCCGAAGGGTGTACCGAATGTTGTTAAGTCAGAGGAGCATTTGTCCAGGGGTATTTGCCAAAATGAACTCCTGGCGTCGAGGACGGAAAACACCGTTGCTTGTCCGACTTGGGCGGCGACGTCTTCAACGGTCCGCATTGGGTAGTGGGGCCGCTTGATTGCTAAGTTCAAATCCTTGGGGTTGATGCATACCCGTATCTCATCCTTTCCTTTCTTCATCGTGGCGACCATGGTGGAGACCCACTCGTTGGGCTCGCAGACTGACGCCAGAACACCCATATCGACCATGTCCTTTAGCATAGCCTCCACCTTGCCCTTCATGGCGAATGACACTGTGCGGCGGGCGAATTACAGGCATCACGGAGGGGTCAGTTGCAATCTTGTACACTAGCAGCAGCTTCCCCAGCTTACCTTCAAAAAGGTCTGGATACACGGATAGCGGTCCATCACAGCTTGAACCTCGTGAACGGTCCGGTCGAAAGACACCAGACCGAGATCATGGCAGGTCTGGTTGCTCAGCAAGGTGACACAGTCGCAATCCAGAATAAAGAACGACAGGTCACAGGATGATTTCTGCAGCACACAGTGGAAAGTGGCCCTCCCCACAGGTGTTAGTTCCTCTCCCCCATAGGCACGCAAAACAGAGCGATCGGCAGTCAACAGCTCATTATTTCTTATCTTGTTGAACAGTGATGTTGACATAACATTCACTTTTGCACCCATATCCAGCTTCGCAGAGATATTCGATCACATAGTCGTGGGCAGTGTCGGCAGTAGACTGAGAGTCCATCTCACTATCAAGTTGCTGAAGGTTGTTTAGCATTTGCCTAGTAGTTGGTGGAACTTTCCCATGGGAACGGCATGCGGCAGCAAAATGATTCATTTTCTTACAGAAATTGCAGGATTTTCCGAAAGCCGGGCACGGAGACTGCACGGGGTGGGCATAGTTACAATTGGGACACTTGGGTGCCCGCGGGTCCCGAGACGTACGGGCGGGCCGCGGTGGAGGGCGGGAGCTGTCCTGCAAACGTCGTGGCCCTGTAACACCAGTTACACCAGTCAGATTGACAGCGCGGCTGTCAGATCCCCTCACCCCATGCGTAGGGGCTACCACCTCGGCGATGCGACACGCATGCATTGCCTGAGTCAGGGTCAGGTCAGGTCATTGCAGCAAATCAGCACGTAACTTCTAGTCTAACATGCCAGTAACTAGAATGTCTCTGGTGAGCTGATCACACATATTTTCGAAACGGCACCGCTGAGCAAAGTAGCGCAGGTCAGCGATGAAACACTCGACAGGTTCTTCTGGCTGTTCTTTCGCGAGAAAAACCTAGCCCGCTGCAATATGCGGTTGGAGGGCAGGTCGCAAATCTCGGCAAATTTACGCAAAAGACATACCGGGTCGGTGGCAGATTCAGCTGGCACGATGAGCTGGCCGTTGTCATCCAGGACCGCTGGATCATAGACGAAAGCCCGAGCTCTCTTCATGGCATCGGGACCTGCTAGATTAAGCAGCAGGGAGGCACGGACCGCAGCTGGGTCATTTCTGTGCGCAATATTGACGAAGTGAGTGTAGTCCATTACAAAAGTAGCCCATCGCTCCGCAATGTCCGCATCAAAGACAAGGGGAGAAGGTTTCCTGCACGAGGAGGCCATCAAAACTGATAGGGAATACCGGGCAAAAATAAAAGAAAACCGGTAAACGGGAGGCGCGAGTCTAACTAACTATCTGACACCATGTAAAGGGACTTAGTCTGACACACTGTAACCTTTACTAGAGTCTTTATTATAGCACATGGCACACACGTCCCAGCACTGGCTGCACCCAGCCTTCAGGCGTACCAGGACAAAATGGGAGGAGGGGAGGGGAGGAGATCATAGTTATACTGATATGAGAGGGCGTGTTAATGGTGATGAGGTAGCTACATTATAGGTTGCATGCATAAACCATCTACAGGAAGGAATTTAGTGTTTAATTCCATAAATTAATGGCCATTTTTATCATCTTGCGAGTAGGTTTTTGAAGAACGCGATCGTTTGGAACGTTGCGGTTGCGGTGCATTTGAACCCCATATCGGCAGGAAAAACACTGCCAGTTCGTATGGGTCCTAAATCACCGTTTCGCAATGTAAAATGTGGATTAAAGGCATCCTAAGAAGCACGTTTATATGTAAAATAAACGGCTTTCCCTTACCTGTCCCGTACGTGAAATCCGTCCCCATTGTCGGCGTTGACGGCGTTCGGCGTTAGAAGCTGATTTTTAAATTACTCCAGTGCTGAAATTGTCGGGCGATTTAAAAAAGAAAATTCACAGAACGACCGTCGGAACAATTCTTCCGAAAAAACTTGCTCTCCGAGAAAATATATTCGGGACAGGTAGGAGAAAAAACACATTTTAACCCCGCCCCCTGAGATTACTGATGCCAGTAAACACTGATGTGATAAATTGAGAGTGCTGCATAAATCTAATTGAAGTTTAGATGTTATTTAAATTGATTAGTTAAGAACTAAACTAATTTAATAGTTGTTGACCAGTTGTTAAGTTCAGAAGCACGTCCAGTATTGAAGTCCTTGACAATTAGCAAAGCTGAGATAATAGCCATGCCAGTTATCACGTTTCTTCATTTGTTCATGGGCAGAGTTTGTTCCATCCTGCCCACTTGACAGCAATAAATCAAACTGCAATACAGGGTCTGTCCATTAATAATGGACTAAAGAAAGCCTGGCTATTTACATTATACAGGTGCACAACCTTTTATCCGAAAGCCTTGGGACCAGACACTTGTCGGATTTCGGACATTTTCGGATTTCAGAATGGAAGATTTTTAGCGTAGATTAGGTAGGTAGCGCGGGCGGCTTGAAAAGTCTGGAGCTGCTGCCTCCTCCCGGGTGACCGGGAGAATCATTGCATAAATGTTAGTTAGTTAGTTTGGAGGGATTTTATGTGGTGGTGGTGGAGTCGGGGTGAAGGGGGAAACTTTAATTCTTAGTCCCCTACCTACCTGGTCGGCGACTCCCAACCTCGCGGAGCTGGGGGCTCCGTCCGGCCGCGGGCGGCGCTGGTTGTAGCTCCGACCCCGGCAACTCTACCCCTGGCTGCGAGGCGCTCCAAATCCAGCGCGGCCCGCGGCCGGACGTCCCAGCTCCGGGAATGTCGGGAATCGGCGGCATCGCAGCGCTGGGATACCAGCGGGGAGCGGGCAATGCCTTACCGGGTCGCCGTGCGGCAAGCTCCGGAACGCTGTGGCCGCCGACACACAACATTGCGGAGCGTCGCTGGATTTGGAACCGCGGAGCTGGGGGCTCCGTCCGGCCGTGGGCGGCGCCGGTTGGAGCTCCGACCCCGGCAACTCTACCCCTGGCTGCGCGGCTCCAAATCCAGCGACGCTCCGCGATGTTGTGTGTCGGCGGCCACAGCGCTCCGGAGCTTGCCGCTGCGACGCCGCCGACTCCCGACATTCGCGGAGCTGGGGCGTCCGGCCGCGGGCGGCGCTGGATTTGGAGCGCCTCGCAGCCAGGGGTAGAGTTGCCGGGGTCGGAGCTACAACCAGCGCCGCCCACAGCCCCACCCGCCACAGCGCTGCAGAGCTTACTGCACGGCGAACCGGTAAGGCACTGACCGCTCCCCGCCTCTCCGACCAGGTAGGGGACTAAGAATTAAAGTTTACCCCTTCACCCCCCTTCACATAAAAGCCCTCCAAACTAACTGACTAACATTTAAGCAATGATTTACAGATGTTTAAGCGTCTCCCGGTCTCCAGGGAGGAGGCAGCCGTTACAGTAGTACAGACCTGGGTTGACCGTGGGTCGTTTTGGGTCAAGTTTGGCGCCAAACGCGAGCTTTGGTGCGCAGACGACATCTGGAAAAAATGGCCGGTTTTCGGAGCTTTTCGGTTTCTGGAACACCGGATAAAAGGTTGTGCACCTGTACCACAATAACTCAATTATTGTGAGATGTGTCTTTGGAAGTACCTTCAATGTTAGCTGCATTCTGAATATTGAGGATAACGATGGAGATCTGCAAAAAAGACTCTACTTTTTTTCAGTAGGAATTATAGATATCCTGCTGCTGGTTCTGGCTTATGATATCACTGAGATATGTAAATCAGGATAGGAACTCCACAATTTGCATCCGAATTCTCCAGAAGTGGGAGCTGGGTAGGAGGAGGAGACTTAGTACTCTGATCACTGTGCATGCGTACTGATACAAAGGATATGTTTGTCCTTCATTCCACAGTTGAACGATATCAATCCTCACTGTTTATAACAATTTATTTACTGAAGGACTGCCACTGTCCGTGGGCCCAACTATTTTGAGAAAGGCAAAGTTGGGCAACATTTTCCTGTGTTACTATCTAGCAATGTTACAAAATTTTGAGATTTTAAAAATCAAGTCTTTAATTTATCCCATCAGATAAAGCATAAAAATAAGTTTAATTTGACACCTAATTCACTTTCATATCTTCAGTATTAAAAAGGTTATGGCCATTTTCATACTTGGAAATTGGCATCTTGTTCCTTATTGCTTTTTCATTGACTTAACACAAAAGCTGTGATCGAGAACATTTGAAGGCCGATAACTTTCTTAAAATTTAAGAGAACTGAAAGAAATGTTCAGTTATTGTAGATTGAAGCATTCTGAAACAAATATGAAACAATCTTACTTAGTTGACTTGAAATTAAAGTATATAATTAGTTAGTTACCTAATTGTAGCTAATTACAAAATTCAATTACTAGATCTAAACATCTATCCATTTCTTAAGAATAGATTAACATTTTTAAATAGCCTAAGTGTCCAAATAACATTCACACAATAGTTCAGAATATAACATCATTTTTAAATCTCATTGTCATGGGTTTATAGGCCAAATGGAAGGAATTTAATGTTTAATACCTGTAAATTAATGGCCATTTAAATCAGCTTGCGAGTGGGTTTTACTGGAACGGGACCATTTAGAACATTCAGGTGCGGTGAATTTATACCCCCATATCTGCAGCAAATACACTGCTGGTTCTTCGGGGGGGGGGAAAATCACCGTTTTGCAACGTAAAATGTGAATTAAATACATCTTAAGCAACACTTTTATACATAAAAATAAACTACTTTCTTTTACCTGGTCCTGCATAAAATCCGTCCCAGTTTTCGGCATTGACGGCTTCAGAAGCTGCTTTTAAAATCATTCATTAACTTGTCGGGTGAATTTTTTTTTTAAAAACACACAGAACGGCCGTAGGAACGATTCTTTAGCAAAAACTTGCACTCCAACAAATATAATTCAGGACCAGGTCGGGAAAAAAACCCGTTTTAACCTTGCCGCCCCCCCCCCCCCCCCCCCCCCCGCTCAAACGTGCCAAAATCGCTCACACGGCCAGTGGCAGAATTACAGTGCCGCTGAAGGTAAGTTTAGGATTCCACTGGGATGTTTGAATTTTCAACACACAGCCAATTCTATATTTGACTATGTGAGAATAACTGGTAGATTATATAATCAATGCTCCTTCTTGAAACTTTAGGCATATGGTGATGGCTATGGAGCAGCATATGAAGACCAAGGTTATGACTCATATGATAACAACTACAGCAGTCAAGGCCAAAGGTAACATTTATTCTTCTTGACCTCATTCATTGATTCTTCGTGTGTGGCCTTATGAAGTAAACTTTTAAGTCAAATTGTAAGAGGTGTCATTGAGGTGTCACTTACGGTGATGATGCAGTACTTGAGTTTGAAGCCCCATCTGACTTTCAGTGGATGTAAAAGATCCCATGGCATTCTTTTGAAGAAAAGTTGGGGGAATTTATCAAGATGTCTGGGTCAATATTTACCCTGCTGTCAATAAAACATTACCTGCATGTTTGTAGAAAGTTGTGTTATGCAAATTCACCATTACATTTACAGTAATAATTGCTTCATGAAGTACTGAATTGGCTCTGAAGATACCATGGGATCATAAAAGATGCAGGTTTTGTTTTTGTGTGGTGCTGCATCGTGATGTCAGTTTGAGGAAGGGATGAATGAAAGGTTAAAATTTGGAATTGATTGCAATGTGAAATGAAACATTTTGAGATTTAAAAAAAAATATTCATTTACTGGATATGGCCATTGCACTTATGCCCATCATGAATTGTTCTTGATAGGTGGAAATGATCTACTTTTCTGCAGTGTATCTGGTGATGATACTCCCAGGAAGAGAATTCTAAGATCCAGTGATGATGAAGAACTGTTAAACCATTTACAAGTTAGATTACTGTGTGGCATTGGGGGGGGTGAGGACGACTCTGTGGTGATATTCTTAGGTGCTCATTTTCTTTGACTACCTTCCTGGCATGGCTTTGGCAGTGCATTTGGAAGAGTGTGCACATACTGGTCGTTTATGCCGGTGGATAAGGTATTGTCCAGTCTGCCATCTTTTATCCTGGGTGATTTTGAATTCAAATTTCCAAAGTCACACTTTTTAGCTATGTGGAAATGATTCCACCACATTAATAATGTTCCCTGAGTTGGGTTTTGGAGAGATGGAAGATGATACTGGCGATCTAGCTTCTGGTTGCCGTGGTAGCCGGGCTGTTCGTACAAAAGTTAAGTTTCTGGGTACCGGTGACTGCAGAATGGGCTTGGTGAAATGAGTGTGTTTTTACCCAGAGTTGTGAATCTGGAATTCTCTGCCACAGAAGGCAGTGGAGGCCAATTCACTGGATATTTTCAAGAGAGAGTTAGATTTAGCTTTTAGGGCAAAAGGAATCAAGGGATATGGGGAAAACGACAGAACGGGGTACGGACTTTGGATGATTAGCCATGATCATATTGAATGGCGGTGCTGGCCCGAAAGGCTGAATGGCCTCCTCCTGCACCTATTTTCTATATTTCTATGACCCCATTGGTTGGATTCTTTAGTTTAGAGATACAGCACGGGAACAGGCCCTTTGACCCTCCGGATCCGTGCCAACGAGCAATCCCCGCACATTAAAACTATCCGACACATACTGGGGACAATTTACACTTAAACCAATTATATAAACCCAAGCCAATTAACCTACAAACCTGTATGTCTTTGGAGTGTGAGAGAAAACTGAAGATCTCAGAGAAAACCCACACAGTAACGGGGAGAACATGCAAACTCACTTCAGACAGCACCCGGAGTCGCGATCAAACCCGTGTCTCTGGCACTGCAAGCATTGTAAGGCAACAACTCTACCACTGCCACCTTCTGTAATGTTGGACATGGTTATTTCTTGGCATTTGTGTGGGCGCCTGTTACCTTCCATTTAACTGACTATGCCTGAATGATGTTATGGTCTTACTGCTTGCAAACATTGGCTATTTTATTTTATGTTTTAAAAAACTATAAAAGGAGTTGAATATATGGTCATCATCATTGAACATGCCCACTCCTGATCTTAAGATGGCATAATCATCATTGATTGCAATATAAGAATATACAAAATCGAAGAAGTAGAGTGCTCAGTCTCTCAACCCTGCACTGCCATTCAGCAAAGTCTTCTAATTTACCAATAATTTTCCTACCTATTTCCTTATCTCTTGATTTCAAATTGTTGAAACAGCTGTAGGCAGATGGTTCCAGCACATGAACTGAGGATCTCTGGCATTATGATCTTGGGGTTAGGATGATTGACCACCAATGACCACACCTTTCTGCAAGGTTTAACTTTAGGTAAAGGAGAGGATTCCCTTTTACCAGAGCACACATTGCTGCTTTAATATCAAAAGCAATCACCTCAGTTCTGGAATTTTTGTCCATTTTTGAACCAAGCATGTAAAGAGGTTTGAAGATGCATCCTGGTAAAAGTCAAACTCAGACGTAGTTACTTATTGTAAATACAAATTAATAACACTGTCAGTTATACAGTTTCTCATTTTGGTAGTAATTAAATGGTAATTAGCTAGTATGGATTTGATCAGTATTAGTTTGCATGATTCAGTTACTCTTGGCAAAGTTGTAGAAAAGAGCAGAGATGAAACAGAAGTAAAAAATGATCAATAATGGCAAAACACATTTTACCAGACTGAGATAGGTAGGTACAGTGCATTCAGAAAGTATACAGACCCCTTCACTTTTCCATTTATTCTAAAATGGATTAAACGGATTTTGAAATTTGGTAAGGCTTCACCGCCGCCGTGCCCCATCGTCGCAAGCAAAGATCATAGGGCTCAACTCTATGAGCTCCATGATCTTTGGTCGCGAGGCTTCACCGCTGCCGAGGCCTCACCGCTGTCGACGCCCCACTTCACGACTCCGTGGTGCCGTCCTGGGCCGCGTGCCCCGTCGGCCGCTTCGTCCGACCCGGGCTTCTACCCGCAAGGCTCTGACCCGTGCGATCCTGGTGGCATCGAGACCGCGCGGCATCTCGATAAAGGCCTCTTGCTGCATTCCCAGTTCCCAGTCGGGATGCCTTCTGGCTGCGCAATACAATGTACTGTTGCATTTCCAACTTGGACTAGCCATTGAATCAGCAATTAGCATTCCTTAATAGTCACTGACTTTGCAAATTCTGGCAATCAGAAAATGTCCAACAATCAAAATAAGATAAAAGATTATTCGCTTATTTTTCTTTATTTTTAAAATAATTTGACCATAGATTTAAGAAATGAATTTTTAATTTAAAATTTTGGGAAGTGTTATTTACTGTATACTGTACTTAATTTAACTGAGTAGCTATGTAGCACAATATGGTCATCTTTGAAGTAGATGGATCATAATTTTCATCCTAACTGTTAAGAGTTGGATTTGAAATTCATTTGGCATTTAAATACAATGGTAAAGGATACTTCTCTCTAATTATAGTAAACAAGCAAGGACCAGGTATCATGTTACAAGTAGGTGTAATATTAAATATTTTCAATATGACTTAAGTGTAAACAAGCAAGAAGTTGGTGTCATTTTACGGTATGATTATCACAAATTCGCTGTGTAAATTAAGAAGTGACAAGCAAGTAAAATGTGTTATTTTTAAGGTACAATAAAAAAAATTACAGTATAATTTAAGGGTGAACAGGCAAGAAAACAGTGTCATTTCAAGGTACAATTATCAAAAAATGGCTGCATATAGGGGGTGCTGCCCCCTTTTAACCCCGCCTGGGACGTTGCACCTTGGAACCATATCAGGGGACAATGCCCCATTTCTCTTCCTCTTTTTTCAGTTGTTTCCTGTCTCATGCTCTGTCAGATTGGATGGGGAGCGTCAATGCACAGCTATTTTCAGGTCCCTCCAGAGATGTTCGATCGGGTTGAAGTCCGGGCTCTGGCTGGGCCACTCGAGGACAGTCACAGACTTGTCACTAAGTCACTCCTGCGTTTTCTTGGCTGTGTGCTTAGGGTCGTTGTCGTGTTGGAAGGTGAACCCCCACCCAGTCTGAGGTCCAGAACGCTCTGGAGCAGGTTTTCATCAAGGATCTCTCTGTACTTTGCTCCATTCATCTTTCCCTCAATCCTGACTAGTCTCCCAGTTCCTGCCGCTGAAAAACATCCCCACAGCATGATGCTGGCACCACCATGCTTCACCGTAGGTATGGTATTGGCCAAGTGATGAACGGTGCCTGGTTTCCTCCAGACGTGACGCCTGACATTCAGGCCAAAGAGTTCATCAGACCAGAGTACCAGAGAAAACAACTCTTTTGGCAAACTCCAAACAGGCTGTCATGTGCCTATTACTGAGGAGTGGCTTCCGTCGGGCACTCTACCATAAAGGCCTGATTGGTGTAGGGCCACAGATATAGTTGTCCTTCCGGAAGGTTCTCCCATCTCCACAGAGCAACTCTGGAGCTCTGTCAGAGTGAGCATCGGGTTCTTGGTCACCTCCCTAACCAAGGCCCTTCTCCCACGATTGCTCAGTTTAGTTGGACGGCCAGCTCTATGAAGAGTCCAGGTGGTTCCAAAGTTCTTCCATTTAAGAATGACGGAGGCCACTGTGCTCTTCAGGACCTGCAATGCTGCAGAAATTGTTTAACACCTTTCCCCAGATCTGTGCCTCGTCACAATCCTGTCTCGGAGGTCTACAGACAATTCCTTCGGCTTCATGGCTTGGTTTTTGCTCTGACATGCAGTGTCATCTGTGGGACCTTATATAGACAGGTGTGTGCCTTTCCAAATCATGTCCAATTAATTAAATTTACCACTGGTGAACTCCCAATCAAGTTGTAGAAACATCTCAAGCATAATCAATGGAAACAGGATGAACCTAAGCTCAATTTGAGTGTCATAGCAAAGGGTCAGAATACTTATGTAAATATGGTACAGGTGCACAACCTTTTATCCGAAAGCCTTGGGACCAGACACTTCTCGGATTTCGGAATTTTTCGGATTTCCGAATGGAAGATTTTTAGCGTAGATTAGGTAGGTAGCGCGGGCGGCTTGAAAAGTCTGGAGCGGCTGCCTCCTCCCCGGAGACCGTGGAATCATTGTAAATCATTGCTTAAATGTTAGTCAGTTAGTTTGGAGGGATTTTATGCGGTGGGGGGGGGGGTGAAGGGGGAAACTTTAATTCTTAGTCCCCTACCTGGTCGAAGAGGCGGGGAGCGGTCAATGCCTTACCGGGTCGCCGTGCAATAAGCTCCGGAGCGTTGTGGCCGCGGACGCCCAACATCACGGAGCTGGGGGCTGCGGGCGTCTGGCCACGGGCCGCGCTGCATTTGGAGTGCCGCGCAGCCAGGGGTAGAGTTTCCGGGGTCGGAGCTACAACCGGCGCCGCCCACGGCCGGACGCTCGCAGCCGCAGCTCCGCGATTTTGGGAGTCGGCGGCCACAGCGCTCCAGAGCTTACTGCACGGCGACCCGGTAAGGCATTGCCCGCTCCCCGCATCTCCGACCAGGTAGAGGACTAAGAATTAAAGTTTCCCCCTTCACCCCCCCCCTTCACATAAAAGCCCTCCAAACTAACTGACTAACATTTAAGCAATGATTTACAGATGTTTAAGTGTCTCCCCAGTCTCCGGGGAGGAGGCAGCCGCTACAGTAGTACAGACCTGGGTTGACCGTGGGTCGTTTCGGGTCAAGTTTGGCGCCAAACGCGAGCTTTGGTGTGCAGACGACATCCTGGAAAAAATGTCCGGTTTTTGGAGCTTTTCGGTTTCCGGAACTCCGGATAAAAGGTTGTGCACCTATATTTCAGTTATATCTTTTTAATTACTTTGTAAAATATTGTGTGATGATAAAAAAAAAGAGATTTAATCCATTTTTAAATAAGGCTGTAACAAAATGTTGAAAAAGTGAATGGGTCTGAATACTTTCTGTATGTACTGTATATGAATAGAGTGAATATATCAACCTGATGGTAATTTACTGACAGAGAAATGGGGTCGAAGCAAGAGAGTTAATAGGAGTTAAGAGCAAATATATACCCATGCGGATGAGGGTTTGGACTCCAAATATGTAGAGCTTTACAGGACGAGGAAGAAACAGTGAGTCTTGGCATCATGTTTGGCACATTGTGGGCCGAAGTGCCTGTTCCCGTATTGTACTCTTTGACATTCTAAATAGGTTTGTCAAATATTAAGAGCTTGAACAAGTATAAAAAGTGCAAGAGTAAAAGTTAAAATGAAATGACTATGTACAAGAGAATGATTGGAAACAAATATGGCCCAGTAAAGTCAAGGAAATCATAGATTCGTATTAATGATATTAAGGGATGACAAAAGAAAGGAATATAACCT
Organism: Leucoraja erinaceus; assembly: GCF_028641065.1. Classification (NCBI taxonomy): domain Eukaryota; kingdom Metazoa; phylum Chordata; class Chondrichthyes; order Rajiformes; family Rajidae; genus Leucoraja; species Leucoraja erinaceus. The sequence goes on from NC_073380.1 coordinate 19,890,709, forward strand.
TTTCAGTTGATATGACTCATTGTGAACCACATTGTGGGAAACCAGAGGGGAACTTGCGGGAGCCCTGATTAAAATTTCCGAGTCACCCTTAAATACAGGAGAGGTGCCAGACGTTGTGCTCCTTTTCACGAAGGGCTGCAGGGAAAATGCTGGGAACTATAGTTGGAATCTGTAGTTGGAAAGTTACTAGAGAGTAATCTGAGGGATAGGTTATACAGGCATTTGGACGGGCAAGGGCTGATTAGGTATAGTCAGCATGGCTTTGTTCGTGGGAGATCATGTCTCGCAAATCTGATCAATTTTTTTGAAGATGTGACCAAAAAGTTGATGAGGGCAGAGCTGTAGATGTTGTATACATGGATTTCACTAGGGTATTTGACAAGGTTCCACGTGGTAGGCTGCTCTGGAAGGTTAGATTGCATGGGATCCAAGGAGAGATAGCTGAGTGGATAGCAAATTGGCTCCATGGAAAGAAGCAGAGGGTGATGGTGGAAGGTTGCTTCTCGGACTGGAGGCTAGTGACTAGTGGTGTGCCTCAAGGTTTCGGTGCTGGGCCCTTTACTGTTTGTTATCTACATCAATGATTTGGATGAGAACATAGTGGGCAAGATTAGCAAGTTTGCTGATGATATAAAAGTGGGTGGTTTTGCAGATAATGAAGATGGTTGTGAAAGATTACAGCAGGATCTGGATCGATTGGCCAGGTGGGCTGAGGAATGTTGATGGAATTTAATACAGAGAAGTGTGAGCTGGTGTGTTTTGGGATGTCTAACAATGGCAGGACCTACACAGTGAATAGTAGACCTCTGGGAAGAGTTGTAAAGTAGAGGGATCTAGGAGTGCAGGTGCATGGTTCCTTGAAGATCGAGTTGCAGGTATCGAGTCGTGGTCAAAATGGCTTTTGGCACTTTGGCCTTCATCAGTCAGTGTATTGAGCATAGAAGTTGGGAGGGCATGTTGCAGTTGTCTAAGATGTTGGTGAGACCGCATTTAGAATATTGTGTTCAGGTCTGGGCACCATGCTATAGAAAATAAATTGTCAAGCTTGAAAGGGTTCAGAAAAGATTTACGAGGATGTAGCCAGGACCAGAGTGTGTGAGCTATAAGGAGAGGTTGAGTTGGCTGGGTCTCTATTCCTTGGAGCGCAGGAGGGTGATCTTATGGAGGTGTATTAAATCATGAGAAGAATAGATCAGATACATGCACAGAGTATCTTGCCCAGAGTAGGGGTATCGAGGACCAGAGGACATAGGTTCAAGGTGAAGGGGAAAAGATTTAATGGGAATCTGAGGGGTAACTTTTTCACACAAAGGATGGTGGGTGTATGGAACAAGCTGCCAGATGAGATAGTTGAGGCTGGGACCATCCCAACATTTAACAAACAGTTAGACAGGTACATGGATAGGACTGGTTTGGAGGTATATTGATCAAGTGCAGGCAGGTGGGACTAGTGTAGCTGGGACATGTTGGCCAGTATGGGCAAGTTGGGCCGAAGAGCCTGTTTCCACACTGTATCACTCTATGACTCAATATAGAACCAACCTGCCTGGTTCCGGCAAACCAACAAAGGTACAATACATTAGAGAAATCACTGCCAAGAATTTAGCAATTTCATTCTTGTTTTCTTTGATCACAGTTGTATTCTGTAGCTGTAAATTGAGCATTGCTGCTCAGAAATTTAATGGAATTGGTTAATTACATCAACATTGGTCGATGATGTAAAATGCTATTACTTAATCCAAATAGCTCGAAGTGAAGAAGCAGCTACGATGTCGGGAAAAGTGTTGAGGTTCAGAGCATTAAGGATACAGGGGCTTCCTGGATTACAGATCACTGATTTGGGTAACCTGATTTGAGGCAAGTCCTCCCATTTTTCAAGCTAGTACTAATAAAATTTCATGGTATTCATTAATGACTAGATATAATGCATGTTCCATTAGTTTAATTATGGGCATTCGGGTGATTATTCAATTAAATGAAGGATTTGTGGGAAGTGTTGACCTTTTGACCTCTTTTAAAAACCTGCTACTGAAAGTTGAGTGTAGACAAAAATGCTGGAGAAACTCAGTGGGTGAAACAACATCTATGGAGCAAGGAATAGGTGACGTTTCAGGGTGGAGACCCTTCTTCAGACTGATGTGGGGGGGGGCGGGAAGAAGAAAGGAAGAGGCGGAGACAGTGGGCTGTGGGAGAGCTGGGAAGGGGAAGGGAAGGAGGGAGAAAGCAAGGACTACCTGAAATTGGAAAAGTCAATGTTCATACCGCTGGGGTGTAAACTATCCAAGCGAAATATAAGGTGCTGCTCCTCCAATTCACTCTGGCCATGGAGGAGGCCCAGGACAGAAAGGTCGAATTCTGAATGGGAAAGGGAGTTGAAGTTCTGAGCCACCGGGAGATCAGGTTGGTTAATGCGAACTGTGCGGAGGTGTTTTTTTATTTTTTTTATTTTATTTTTATTAGAAGTACGGTAAATTACAATCCTACACAACACATATATCCTAATACATTTTTTGTACCGCTTCATTTTTTTTGAGCTTTAAGAAAAAGGTAGAAGTAAGGAAAGTAAAGAAAGTGCGCGAGAGTCGTGAAGTGCAAGAGTGTTGGGAAAAGAAAGCCCCTTAGGAAAGAAGTTAGAGAAGGAAGTAAAGTGAGAAAATAGACCCTAGAAAAGAAAGAAAGAGAAAATAGAAACAATCGCTCTATTATAACATTAAACTCCGCAGAAAGGGGACTACCAACCAAGTCTGTTTTTGTTATTTTACCTCCCGTTACCAGGTCCTGATACCATTTATTTATATATTTGTTTTTTTTTAAATTACTATTGCACCTCATACTTGTAATAGGTCCAGAAACATAGACCACGTCTTTTGGAATTGGTCTGCTTTACCTGCTAGGAGGAATCTCATCTCTTCCAGATGTAATGTTTCAAACATATTTGATATCCACATTTTTATTGTTGGTGTCGGCGCATT